>NW_025206941.1:2731-10283 GCF_004010195.1 Chiloscyllium plagiosum | reverse complement strand
TGCCAGAACAACAGTTACTATTGTCGTATTGGAATATCTTGTTTTCAGTTGCTGGCAACAAATGACAACAAATCAATCGAAAGATAACATAACAGGAAACAGTCTGTGGCTGCAGGAAGAAGGACTGCAATAAAACACAGGAGCGATATCCAGGAAAGACAATGGGAAGCAATCATTACTAATATGACCTAAGATATCCTCCATGACAATAACAAGCAGATTGGCTATTGCCATGGCCACAAAGTAGTGAACAGTGCAGGAGGAAAGGCCACGTTTTCCGTTGGGCTGATTCACAATCCCTGGTAAATACATTGGAGAAGACAGAATGAAAACTGAACACAACTCAGTGCAAACGATCTCGAATTTTGACCTTCACACTCAATACCATGTGAAACGTTCATTCGTGCATGTGTGTCTGTGTGTGTGAGAGAGATGTACAGATATATCGGTGTGTGTGTGCGTTTGCGTGTGAGAGTTTGTGTGTGTGTGCGCGCAGCCCGCGCATCAGTGAGGGCCTATGCAGATGTTGTGATGTTGCTGCGCCTGTAAATAGTTTACGTAGACCTTGCCATTTATTCGGAGAGTTCGTCATAGACATAGCCTCTGAAACATTTCAGATTAAAGAGTTTTAGGACCAATTTGATCACAGCTAACAGATACCGCCGAAGGCAAAAAAAACTTAGTCTTCAAAAGAAACACCTGTCCAATGAAAGTGGAGTAAACGGTTTTTCTTTTTTCTCGCTGAGGTTTTCTCTGGTTGGATGTAGTGTTTGATTGTGTGTTTGCTCACTGAAAGCAGTGAGACAGTTTTAAAGCTGCTGGTCCATACTCGCCAACGCTCTGAGACCTCTTTCCTGTGAGACCAATTGCTTGATTTTACCTTTTATGAAAAGGGGTATATAAGGTGTTTT
This sequence comes from Chiloscyllium plagiosum, assembly GCF_004010195.1. Classification (NCBI taxonomy): domain Eukaryota; kingdom Metazoa; phylum Chordata; class Chondrichthyes; order Orectolobiformes; family Hemiscylliidae; genus Chiloscyllium; species Chiloscyllium plagiosum. Next base: position 9,372 of record NW_025206941.1, on the reverse strand, counting down.
GCAAGCATTTAAACCAACAGGAGAATGTCGTGATTATATTTTGGCTTTTCTGATAGTTTAAGTTATTTTGTGTTCTGTTCTCTTTGTTCTTATTTCATGCAGCAAATATATAAATAAATTTTATTTTGTTTTAAACGAAATGGGTTAACCAGCTGCATTCTTCCTGGAATATCTGCAATAAACCTGCTTAAAGCCAGTTCTAATGTTAGGTTTGGGCCACGTTCTTGAAATGCTTTGAAGGTGCCTGATCTGATCCAAAACAATGTTTGTTCATGAGAGAATGGATGTTATTTGCGTGAGTTTGTAAGTTATGGGAAAGGGTTGTTTCTCAAATTTGATTTTTAGATTTTTACCATCACCCGAAAACAGATATAAGACGTCTGGTTCCCTTACGTGAGACAAGCATTGGCCAAGCAACACTAAGAAAATTTATATGAAGTGCAGCAGATAATGGAGAGCTGAAACGTGGGAAAATTTGGTGAAACGGCAGATGTGGCAGGGTCAGCGAAAAGACAAAATGCGTTAACGTTTCCAATCCGACATGCCTCTTTTGCAGAATAACAAAGAATGGTCAATAGTTTTCAGGAATACACTTTGGTTAAAGGAGGAACGAGGAGCGTTTGGAAGCTCTCCAACTTCAGCCATGTTGCCCATATAGATCTTACAGCTTTGTATACTCCATCCGCAGCTCCGAAATCCAGCTTGAACCTCCAGTGTTTGAAAAGGTCGTTATTTATATTAATTTGTATTTTGTTATCGGATGAACTGGGAAAACAAATCATTAAAACAAAATAAAAGGAGCCTTCTTCATGTTACAGTTGATGCACATTTTTGAGGCACGGAGTCTCGCCAATATTATGCAGCTGCTCGTTGATGAGAATGTTACAATGGGGAAAACTTGAGACTGTGCACGAGTGCAGTTTCGCCTGACAAGTAATAACTGATTCAACTGAGGATTTATAAGATATTGTTGATTAAATCCTTCTGGCTGAGACTAACTTTGTTATGGCTCTGAAAAGCTAAACATCTTAAGTTGTGAACAAAGCGTTCAGAGGTAATTAGACCTTCACAAAAGCAAGAGTTGTTTTTACCCTCTCAAATGCAGTAACATGAAGAAGAAGAAAAGATTGTGGTTTTTTTTCTGCAGCTGCCGTGAATTTGTCGCTTAAAGATTAAGTGAATAGATCAGAGACGTTTCTCGCAACACTCAGCCTGCACGTCCAGCAGCCAAGTGAAATATGCCAAACTAAATTGCACAGAAGCATTGTTCTGGACAACTTCGAAATAGTACAAAACATTTTTTTTTAATCGGAAGCTATGGTTAAGTTGAGGATAGAGATAATAAATGGGTGTGCAAATGGCAGGACGTTTATGTTGGTGTTCAAAAGTGCAGAAGCAGATATTAGGTTTAAGGAAGTTTTAGACGGGTTGCTCAAATGGGCAGATCAGCAGCCGATCGAAATTTGCCATGAAAGCTGTTCAACAATGCACTTTGCAAGACGTAACATGACAAACAGTTACTCAATGAATGGAAGGACGTTCGAAAGCTCTGAGTAACAAAGGGAACTTGGAGTCCTTGTCCATCCACAATTGAAATTGGCATCAAACGTTGAAACTGTGCTTCAGAAGACAAATAAAGCTTATGTCCTTTCCTGCCATGTGTACATCAGTGCAGAGAGCAGGGGCGTTCAATTAGAGTTGTACAAATCTTCGCGTATGCCAGAGCCAGACTACAGTGTGCAGTCCCATTAGCCATGCCATAGTATGCTGTGAATTCTCCGGCGGGGGTGCCCCACATATTCGCCAAGGTGTTTGCTGGACAGAATAAATTTAGCCAGTATGACAGTTTGGATAGACCTGAGGGTTTTCTTTATAGCTGAGACGGCTTTGTGTTTCCAGAGTGAGGATTATAAGTTTATGAGAGGCAACGAAGTTATGTAGCAGTTATGTAGCAGTTTTTTTTTAAACTGATGGATGAACAACGAAGAGGACATAACCTTCCGTTATGAATTTAGGGGCTACCAAGTATTTTGATTCGCAGCCAAAGGGTTTGGATGTCTGGAAGTGGCTGCCGGAGAGTGTAGGGGTCAGTCAAAGTGCTAAACCTCACCAATGTTAAAAAGTATGTCAATGGGCACTTGAATTGTGATGGCAGACAACGTCATGGGCCAAGCCTTGGAATGTGGGATAAGTGTCAATAGGACAGTGCAAGATCATTTTTGCAAGTTAATTTTCTTTGCTGCTTTAGCCATGACACTATACGTCGACGAAACGTGTCAACTGATGTGTGGGCAGTGAGCACGGCTTTCCAATTCTTTCCCTTCAGCCAAAAAGCGTTGAAACCACACACTAATTAACAGAATGTACTTCCGACTTTGGAAGTCTCTCTGCATGGATCACGACATGGGAATCCATGCAGGAATGACAAGATATGACATTACCAAATTGGACCAAGCACGCACATCTGATGCTTCGCAGGTCAGGAACTTTTCTTAGCTTGTGATCTTTCCACATCCTTTAATACTGTGCATTAAGTGTGGCTAGATGAGACACGAGTAGGTTTGTACTGGGTAATCTGTGATTGTTGGAAATGCAGCAGAGAAGCATGAGTGGGGATTCTGGTGGAGGCATGCACGGCTTTGAATGGCATTGATTCTTTGAAACAAAAAAAAATCACGTTGGTCGAGATGTCAATAAGATGATTGCGTAAAATAAAAGTGGAAGACTTACTGTTAAAACAATACCTTGCATTACAATGAAAAAAGTAGACAAGCACACACACATAGGTGTGTCAGTTTCGTGACATATTCATTGTGTGACATATTACATTGAAAGCAATGATTTTGATTGCATTTGCTGTACGGCAGAAGACATAGACGAAACCAAAAAAAAAAAAACAAGTTCGCCATATGAAACCAAGCTGTTCGGGCAAATTCTGTGGAAAGAAGACTCCGTTAATGTTTTGAACACTGATTCCCTTCTTCAGAATAGATGAGACAAACCTGAAGGCATCAGTGTCGTATCACACTGAATGATTGATCTAAAGCATTTGATGCAATGTTTCCAACCTTCCAACCCCCCGGAGTACAAACAAGCACAGCTGAAAATCAGTTTCGGTTGGCGTAAATTGGTATAAATATTAGATGGACTGATATGAATTTCGTACTAATTCTAAACGGGATTTTAAATGGGAATTTGGTTTGAAGATCACTGGAATAACATTACCTCTCAGCTCTGCTGAACTAAAGCGTCCCTGCGGCTTTATACACCTCATGTATTGAGATGGAGTGCGAGATTACAGAGATGGGAGAAAGCAGTATTCAGTTTACTCCTGCGCAAATCTTCATCATTGGAGGGGTCGCTTTTGCATGGCTTCTGACAGGGACAAATATGAATGGTTTCCACTTTCGCAAAGGGTTTGGAGAAACAACATTTTTTTGTATGTTATTTACAGAAGCAGTTAATGAACTGAAAACATATTCACAATGACACCACCAAGAAGTAGATTGGAAGCAAATGACAAGAATGTTTGGATGGCTTTAAAAAATGTCAGGTGATATTTGAAAGTGTCAAACAATATAGAGAGCATGCGATTAAGTATTTAATCGTACTAAGGAAAAAAATTGTACTTCGGTGTTTATTCTCTTACTATTTAAAATGTAAGAATCAACCAAAAAAAAGAACGCAGCTTCAACCCATGTCCAACCTTATACCGTGATAATCAACGTTTTGTTTTTGGTTAGATTGTGACAAATTGCCACTAAATTCCAGCTTACTGTTTTCAGACGGAGCTTGAGTGCTCATATCATTGTGTCAGGATCTGTTTTATCCAGCGCTGACTGCATCAGTTGTTTGTTGTCTCTGTTGGTGGTCATGCTGCTGATAGTATCGAATACCGCATTGAACATAGCTGCTGATTAACATAACCAGGATGTCCAGACATGCCAGTTAAAAAATTGATGTTGGCAAGCCCATGTCTGGGATTTCTTTTCGCATTAATCATGGAAATCAAAAATGCACATGATAAATGCAGAAAATTTAGAATGTTTTAACTGCAGCGAATTGGCAGTGACATTGGTGAATTAGATTACTCTGTGAATTAGGTTGCAGATTGATGAGTCAAAGGAAGAACTTTCATCAAATGAACTTAACAATAACATTGTATTCGGATTCAGAAACCTGTTCGCATGCTACCAAAGAAACGAGGAAATGACATAGGAAATTACACAGAGGTTACATTTGGGACAAATATTGTGGAGAAGCGATATAATTTCCAGATTTAAAATTTGCACTCGCAAAAGAACAAAATTTAGCAAGCCTGGAGTTTTTGGAGGGTTTGAAAAATGTGTAAGACCACTCAAAAAGCAGGACTCCAGCTTCATATATAAAGGAAAGCAAATAGAAGCAAGAATGCCTGGCACAAAATATGAATTTCCCAATCATAGCAGTCGTACTTTCATTTCTTCAATTAGGATGTGATGTTTACAACCACTAATGCATCTCTGGGTCAACTGTGACGCATCTATTGTGCACCTCTATATCATGGTGCATGAATCGAATTGGAAAGGCTAACTTTACTTTTTGCATACGAGAAGTGATGATGGCAAGATGAGATAGTCTGTCTTTAACCAATCTTTATTTCTGCTAATGTTACAGTCCATTGTTTATTTCTAACACAGTTTCGATGATTTTAAACATGCATTACCGTAAACGTGCAATTTATAAGGTTTGTAGAATATTTCATTTAATTCGTATTCTGCAAGTACGTCATAGGCATCCTTGACATTTCCAGCAAAACCAAAATCGAAAGGTGTTAAATATGCAGCAGCAAGACGATGTATAAATGCGCTTTATAATTAAATTACAAATTTAAAATCGCAGGAAACAATTATAAGTATGGTAAGCCATTTTCCAATAAAAGCAGAGGATACTCTTATAAGCCTATTTAACAATTTTCCCACAATTAATAGGACTTTGTATCACTTGTTACCGAACATGCAGATTCTTTGAGGTTTACTTGATAATAATATCCAACATACTTCGAGCGATTCCACTGGGAAGACTTTTGGTACCTTTGAAGAAACAAGTTTTGATGACAGCCTCTTTACTCCTTCTGATTTCTCATCCTGATCTTATATTTCATCACATATAAAATAATTGCAGTATTCCTTCAAATAGTATGTTGTAATATATTTTCAATCATCATTTCTCATTAAATATTCCCTTTCAACTTTCTACGGGTATATTTTCAATTTGAATTTTGCGACTACCATGCACAGGGTTAATTCCTTATGCGTTTTTAATGCACTTGCAAGTTCTCACGTCTCGGGGACAACCATGCCATTAAATCAGAATTAGAAATTGTTGATTATTACTTGAAAAGGCAGTATTCATTGACAAATTCATCTACTTAGATTTCACAAGCAAGAGAGAACATGTTACAGTGAAATTTAGTCAATGCATGGGTTTTAAACTAATTTACTAATCTCAAGAATGCATGGTGTAATTATGAACTTTGGAGCATTCCACCTATGTCGCTGGAATGTATTACTCTTATATTTGTGGGAAATTCTTCCAATGATGTCTCACATTATGTCACGTCACTAATAAACTGCTGGGATCGGGTGGCATTGAAAACTGAGAGCCAAAAACTGTGACATTTATGCGAGGGGTCAGATTTTGAGAATTTAGCTCGAATTCCAGGGAAATATATTGGAGTGTGTCATATTTGTCCGATTTTGTTTGGGCAGATTGTTTGACGCTAGAATATGGCATTGAGTTTGCTCTTCTAATTATCCAGTTGTTATAGTTTGCATCGCACCCTCGCTGTTTTTGGCGTCCACAGTAAGTGAGGTCTCGATTTCTAAACTTTACGAGCTGCCATGCTTAAGATGTACTCGCCTCTCTGCTCGAATATTCCTGTGTCTGCAGAATGCAGTCACCAGTTCTGTTGTTGCAGTTGCTGGAGATCCTCCACCGCTAAACCATTACCACACGACGCCTGGGGAAGGAACACCTTATATTCAGCCTTGGGACTCTGCAAGAACACGGATAAATGTGGACTTCAACAGCTTCCTCATTTCCCGTCCCACGCCATTATCCCAATCTCAAGCGTACAAATCGGCACCGCCCTCTGGACCAGTCCATCAAACCTCCTCTAACATATTACTTTGGGCCTCACCTTCACCACCCTATCACTTTTCCAGCTACCTACCCACAACTCCATCCCCTCCCAGTTATCGCTCAGCCCCAACCCACATGCCTCATTCCTAATGAATCGCTTATGTCCGAAACATCGATTCTCCTGTTCTTCGGATGCTGGCTGACCTGCCATGCTTTCCCAACACTACGTTCTGGACTCTGATCTCTACCATCTGCAGTCCTGACTTTACCCTAAGACCTAAGTCCATCTTGCTTACCACACTTAACAACAACTCAACTAACTGCTAATTGCAATTCTGTCAAACCCCTCCTTCTATTGTCTCAACGTTGCACAATACACTCAATGTGCTGCGGTGAATTCCGCAAATTTACAACCCTTTTGGAACGGTAATTCATCCTCACCTTCGTTTTCTGTCTGCCATCCTGCATTTATTTTAAACAGAGGAAGGCCCCTATTCCATGTTTACGTTATATACTGG
>NW_025206941.1:0-2178 GCF_004010195.1 Chiloscyllium plagiosum | reverse complement strand
ACTTACAGACCATTTTAAATATTCAATTTTGGAGAAATTAAGGTGAAACTACCGCCAGTTGGTTTTATGAAAGCTACAGAAAAGAAACCGTTCTGTGGATTATCAAGATGATGCAATTGCACCTTCGTGGATTAGAGTGGCGCTGGAAAAAGTCACAGCAGTTCAGGCAGCATAAAAGGGGCAAAAACCCTTCGTCAGGAATGGAGGCAGAGACTCTGCAGGGTAGGGATAAATGAGAGGTGGTGTGGGTGAGGAGAAAATTGCACAAAGTACAATAGGGGAATGGGGATGGGATGGCAGTGAAAGGTCAGAGACGTGGGTGGGGGAAGTTGGCAAAGTGGACAATGGGTGTTTGGGGATGGGGATGAACGGGCTAGGTCAGAGAGGAAGGACGAGTCGATAGATGGAAAGAAAGATAGCCATGTAGGACAGTTCATGGGGACGGTGCTGAGCTGGAAGGCATCTGGCCACAACACCGCCTCATTGAAAAGATTATGTCTTATTTCCTCATACAGTTCTCCGTTTGCGAATTTTCCACTTCACGTTAAATATTCATTGTCATGTCCTATTAATTTTAGCCTTTAACCCTTATTGGTCTCGTTACTAGACATGAAGTTTATACCCGCTATGAACTACTATGTTACCTCCTTCCGCACATTCATCAACTCAATTATATGTTGTCTCATTCTTCTAAACTCAGGAGTATATGGGCCTAAAATGTTTCATTAATTGACAATGATGTTCGATCCACAGCTCGGGAGTTAAAGAAATGAACCATCAGCAATATATCACACAGCTTCAGAATAAAGATCCAGAATTACCACACATTTATTTACGACTATTTATATTTATTTAAAAAATCCTGAATGCTCCATTTTTATCTTTATGTCATATACCCAGTCGTATGACAAAGGCCCTGATCTCCAGCATCTGCAGCACTCACTGACTCCTACATGACTGACAAAGGCAGACATATGCCCGTGTCTCACTGTTCTCTCGTGCTTTTTGATGTTGTAGCATTTTTTCAGACGTTTCATCGATTACGTGCCTGTAGAACAATGTTAGAACAGTCATCTTCTGTTTGAGTACGAATTCTATGAACCAGGCAAAGTCTGCAGAAGTGTAATACTGAATTTCACAGCGTGCATTAAACTGTTATCGTCCAATCGGTGAAAAGGAATGCAAATTAAATTTTGGTACATGCTGCTGAAGAAAGTAAACAAAAGCAAATATTTTTCATTGAAGTATGCAAGGCATTGGTTTGTTTGCATCTGGATTGCGGCGTAGAGTTTTGGTCACCACATAACAGTAGAAATCACACAGCATCAGATTGTAGTACAACATGTGTATTTGGAAGCACGTGCTTTCGTAGCGCTGCCTCGTGATCACGTATTTGTGGAGTCGCACCTTAAGACACAGATTTGCAAGCAAAAGATCAAAGTGTCATGCAGCTCAAATGTATTGAACACATATTAAATGGGTTTTCCAGTTTCGGTTCATCATTATGCAAATCCCAAATCTCCTTTTAAGTCACATTCTCAAGATAACTTCAGATTTCCTGATATATGGTGTCATCTCAACTCAGGCAATGCATGAAAGGTTTGAAGCTATAGTCTGTATCCAAATCTAGGGTCGGACTGGTTCTATTTCTAAAGTCTAATTTACCGAGGATTTTTCAAGGATTGACTGTACGTTACGCATATTGAGCAAAATAAAATACGGATTCTGCGAAAAAAAAGATATACTGTATAAATTTAGACGTATGTGCGTGCATGAGACACAGATCTAGTGTTTGCAAATGCTAATAGTTTGGGAGTAAATACGTGTGTGAGAGGGTGTGTCGTGCAGTGGGGGCATCTGTCGTGTGACATGAACAACCTGCCGGTTGAGATCATTCTCAGGGTACCAAACTTGGCTATCAGCCTCTGCTCGGTTACTTTATGCGGTTGTTTCTTTTTCCCAAAGTCTGCCTTGGAGGATGGTGATGCGAAGGTCTAATGGTGGGTTCTGTATCTACACCCTGAGACGTCTTGCAGCGTCTGCCCTGACTGTCTTGTAAGGTGTTGTGGGAAGTCTGCCTTGGAGGATGGTGATGCGAAGGTCGTCACGTCTAATGGTGGGTTCTGTGTCTACACCCTGAGATGCCTTGCAGCGTCTGCCCTGACTGTCTTGTAAGGT
>NW_025206940.1:7376-12254 GCF_004010195.1 Chiloscyllium plagiosum | reverse complement strand
GTTGTTCTCTGTGTCACACTGGGTGCCACACTGTGTGCCACATTTGGTGTCAAACTGTGTCACTCTCTGTGTCATCCTGTGTCACACTCGGTGTCTCTCTGTGTCACTCTCTGTGTCGCTCGCTGTGTCACACTCAGTGTCACTCTCTGTGTCGCTCTCGGTGTCACTCTCTGTGTCTCTCTCTGTGTCTCTCTCTGTGTCACTCTCTGTGTCTCTCTCGGTGTCTCTCTGTGTCGCTCTCTGTGTCACTCTCTGTGTCTCTCGGTGTCACTCCCTGTGTCACTCTCTGTGTCTCTCTCTGTGTCATTCTCTGTGTCTCTCTCTGTGTCTCTCTCTCTGTGTCGCTCTCTGTGTCACTCTCTGTGTCTCTTGGTGTCACTCTCTTTGTCACTCTCTGTGTCGCTCTCTGTGTCACTCTCTGTGTCTCTTGGTGTCGATCTCTGTGTCGCTCTCTGTGTCTCTCGGTGTCGCGCTCTGTGTCGCTCTCTGTGTCGCTCTCTCTGTCGCTCTCTGTGTCTCTCTCTGTGTCTCTCTGTGTCGCTCTCTGTGTCACTCTCTGTGTCTCTCTGTGTCACTCTCTGTGTTGCTGTCGGTGTCGCTCTCTGTGTCGCTCTCTGTGTCTCTCGGTGTCGCTCTCGGTGTCTCTCTCTGTCGCTCTCTGTGTCTCTCGGTGTCGCACTCTGTGTCTCTCTCTGTCGCTCTCTGTGTCGCTCTCTGTGTCTCTCGGTGTCACTCTCTGTGTCTCTCTCTGTGTCTCTCTCTGTCACTCTCTGTGTCACCCTGTGTCACACTCGGTGTCTCTCTGTGTCGCTCTCTGTGTCGCTCGCTGTGTCACACTCAGTGTCACTCTCTGTGTCTCTCTCTGTGTCTCTCTCTCTGTGTCGCTCTCTTTGTCACTCTCTGTGTCTCTCGGTGTCACTCTCTGTGTCACTCTCTGTGTCGCTCTCTGTGTCGCTCTCTGTGTCGCTCTTGGTGTCGCTCTCGGTGTCGCTCTCTGTGTCGCTCTGGGTGTCGCTCTCTCTGTCGCTCTCTGTGTCGCTGTCGGTGTCGCTCTCGGTTTCGCTCTCTGTGTCGCTCTCTGTGTCACTCTCGGTGTCGCTCTCTGTGTTGCTCTCTCTGTCGCTCTCTGTGTCGCTCTCGGTGTCGCTCTGTGTCACTCTGTGTCGTTCTCTGTGTCACACTGGGTGCCACACTGGGTGCCACATTTGGTGTCACACTGTGTCACTCTCTGTGTCTCTCTCTGTGTCACCCTGTGTCACACTCGGTGTCACCCTGTGTCACACTCGGTGTCTCTCTGTGTCACTCTCTGTGTCGCTCGCTGTGTCACACTCAGTGTCGCTCTCTGTGTCTCTCTCTGTGTCTCTCTCTCTGTGTCGCTCTCTGTGTCACTCTCTGTGTCTCTCGGTGTCACTCTCTGTATCATTCTCAGTGTCGCTCTCGGTGTCGCTCTCTGTGTCTCTCTGTGTCGCTCTCTGTGTCTCTCGGTGTCGCGCTCTGTGTCTCTCTCTGTCGCTCTCTGTGTCGCTCTCTGTGTCGCTCTCGGTGTCGCTCTCTCTCTCGCTCAATGTGTCACTTCGGTGTCGCTCTCTCTGTCACTCTCTGTCGTTCTCGGTGTCTCTGTCGGTGTCGCTCTGTGTCACTCTCTGTCGTTCTCTGTGTCACACTGGGTGCCACACTGGGTGCCACATTTGGTGTCACACTGTGTCACTCTCTGTGTCACCCTGTGTCACACTCGGTGTCTCTCTGTGTCACTCTCTGTGTCACTCGCTGTGTCACACTCAGTGTCACTCGCTGTGTCTCTCTCTGTGTCGCTCTCTGTGTCTCTCTCTGTGTCGCTCTCTCTGTCGCTCTCTGTGTCGCTCTCTGTGTCACTCTCTGTGTCTCTCGGTGTCACTCTCTGTGTCACTCTCTGTGTCACTCTTTGTGTCTCTCGGTGTCGCTCTCGGTGTCGCTCTCTGTGTCGCTCTCTGTGTCTCTCGGTGTCGCGCTCTGTGTCTCTCTCTGTCACTCTCTGTGTCTCTCGGTGTCGCTCTCTGTGTCTCTCTGTCGCTCTCTGTGTCACTCTCTGTGTCTCTCGGTGTCGCTCTCTGTGTCTCTCTGTGTTGCTCTCTGTGTCGCTGTGTCTCTCGGTGTCGCTCTCTGTGTCGCTCTCGGTGTCGCTCTCTCTATCGCTCTCTGTGTCGCTCTGTGTGTCTCTCTCTGTCGCTCTCTGTGTCTTTCGGTGTTGCTCTCTGTGTCTCTCTCTGTCGCTCTCTGTGTCACACTCGGTCACTCTCGGTGTCGCTCTCTGTGTCACTCACGGTGTCGCTCTCTGTGTCGCTCTCTGTGTCGCTCTCTGTCGCTCTCTGTGTCACTCTCTGTGTCACTCTCGGTGTCGCTCTCGGTGTCGCTCTTGGTGTCGCTCTCTGTCGCTCTCAGTGTCTCTCGGTGTCGCTCTCTGTGTCTCTCTCTGTCGCTCTCTGTGTGGTGTCTCTCTGTGTCGCTCTCGGTGTCTCTCTGTGTCACTCTGTGTCGTTCTCTGTGTCACACTGGGTACCACACTCGGTGCCACATTCGGTGTCACACTGTGTCACTCTCTGTGTCACCCTATGTCACACTCGGTGTCTCTCTGTGTCTCTCTCTGTGTCTCTCTGTGTCGCTCTCTGTGTCTCTCTGTGTCGCTCTCTCTGTCGCTCTCTGTGTCGCTCTCGGTGTCGCTCTGTGTCACTCTGTGTCATTCTCTGTGTCACACTGGGTGCCACACTGGGTGCCACATTTGGTGTCACACTGTGTCACTCTCTGTGTCACCCTGTGTCACACTCGGTGTCTCTCTGTGTCACTCTCTGTGTCGCTCGCTGTGTCACACTCAGTGTCACTCTCTGTGTCTCTCTCTGTGTCTCTCTGTGTCGCTCTCTTTGTCACTCTCTGTGTCTCTCGGTGTCACTCTCTGTGTCACTCTCTGTGTCGCTCTCTGTGTCTCTCGGTGTCGCTCTCTGTGTCTCTCGGTGTCGCTCTCTGTGTCTCTCTCTGTCAATCTCAGTGTCGCTCTCTGTGTCGCTCTCTGTGTCGCTCTTGGTGTCGCTCTCTGTGTCGCTCTGGGTGTCGCTCTCTCTGTCGCTCTCTGTGTCGCTCTCGGTGTCGCTCTGTGTCACTCTGTGTCGTTCTCTGTGTCACACTGGGTGCCACACTGGGTGCCACATTTGGTGCCACACTGTGTCACTCTCTGTGTCACCCAGTGTCACACTCGGTGTCTCTCTGTGTCACTCTCTGTGTCGCTCGCTGTGTCACACTCAGTGTCGCTCTCTGTGTCTCTCTCTGTGTCTCTCTCTCTGTGTCGCTCTCTGTGTCTCTCTCTGTGTCTCTCGGTGTCACTCTCTGTGTCACTCAGCGTCGTTCTCGGTGTCGCTCTCTGTGTCTCTCTGTGTCGCTCTCTGTGTCACTCTCTGTGTCGCTCTCTGTGTCTCTCGGTGTTGCTCTCGGTGTCTCTCTCTGTCGCTCTCTGTGTCTCTCTCTGTCACTCTCAGTGTCGCTCTCGGTGTCGCTCTCGGTGTCGCTCTCTCTCTCGCTCAATGTGTCGCTCTCTGTGTCGTTCTCGGTGTCACTTTCGGTGTCGCTCTGTGTCACTCTGTGTCGTTCTCTGTGTCACACTGGGTGCCACATTTGGTGTCACACTGTGTCACTCTCTGTGTCACCCTGTGTCACACTCGGTGTCTCTCTGTGTCACTCTCTGTGTCACTCGCTGTGTCGCACTCAGTGTCACTCGCTGTGTCTCTCTCTGTGTCGCTCTCGGTGTCGCTCTGTGTCTCTCTCTGTGTCGCTCTCTCTGTCGCTCTCTGTGTCGCTCTCTGTGTCACTCTCGGTGTCACTCTCTGTGTCGCTCTCTGTGTCTCTCGGTGTCGCTCTCGGTGTCGCTCACTGTGTCAATCTGTCGCTCTCTGTGTCGCTCTCTGTGTCTCTCGGTGTCGCTCTCTGTGTCTCTCGGTGTCGCTCTCTGTGTCGCTGTGTCTCTCTGTGTCGCTCTCTGTGTCGCTCTCGGTGTCGCTCTCTCTATCGCTCTCTCTATCGCTCTCTCTATCGCTCTCTGTGTCTCTCGGTATCGCTCTCTGTGTCTCTCTCTGTTGCTCTCTGTGTCGCTCTCTGTGTCTCGCGGTGTTGCTCTCTGTCGCTCTCTGTGTCTCCCTGTGTCACACTCGGTCACTCTCGGTGTCGCTCTCTGTGTCGCTCTCGGTGTCGCTCTCTGTGTCGCTCTCTGTCGCTCTCTGTGTCACTCTCTGTGTCTCTTGGTGTCGCTCTCGGTGTCGCTCTCCCTGTCGCTCTCTGTGTCTCCCTGTGTCACACTCGGTCGCTCTCTGCGTCGCTCTCGGTGTCACTCTCTGTGTCTCACGGTGTCACTCTCTGTGTCTCTCTGTGTCGCTCTCTGTGTCGCTCTCGGTGTCGCTCTCGGTGTCGCTCTCTGCGTCGCTCTCGGTGTCTCTCTGTGTCGCTCTCGGTGTCTCTCTGTGTCACTCTGTGTCACTCTGAGTCGTTCTCTGTGTCACACTGTGTGCCACACTCGGTGCCACATTCGGTGTCACACTGTGTCACACTCGGTGTCTCTCTGTGTCTCTCTCTGTGTCACTCTCTGTGTCTCTCTGTGTCGCTCTCTGTGTCTCACTGTGTCGCTCTCTCTGTCGCTCTCTGTGTCACTCTCTGTGTCGCTCTTGGTGTCGCTCTCAGTTTCTCTCTGTGATTCTGTGTCTCTCTGTCGCTCTCTGTCGCTCTCTCTGTCGCTCTCTCTGTCGCTCTCGGTCTCGCTCTCTGTGTCTCTCTCTGTTGCTCTCTGTGTCGCACTCTCTGTCGCTCTCAGTGTCGCTCTCGGTGTCTCTCTCTGTCGCTCTCTGTGTCGCTGTCGGTTTCTCT
>NW_025206940.1:3463-7337 GCF_004010195.1 Chiloscyllium plagiosum | reverse complement strand
TCTCTCTCTGTCGCTCTCTGTGTCTCTCGGTGTTGCTCTCTGTGTCGCTCTCTGTGTCTCCCTGTGTCACACTCGGTCACTCTCGGTGTCGCTCTCTGCGTCGCTCTCGGTGTCTCTCTGTGTTACTCTCTGTGTCACCCTGTGTCACACTCGGTGTCTCTCTGTGTCACTCTCTGTGTCTCTCGCTGTGTCACACTCAGTGTCTCTCTCTGTGTCGCTCTCTGTGTCGCTCTTTGTGTCTCTCTCTGTGTCTCTCTCTGTGTCGCTCTCTCTGTCGCTCTCTGTGTCTCTCTCTGTGTCGCTCTCTGTGTCTCTCTCTGTGTCTCTCTCTGTGTCGCTCTCTGTGTCACTCTCTGTGTCTCTCAGTGTCACTCTCTGTGTCACTCTCTGTGTCTCTCGGTGTCGCTCTCGGTGTCGCTCTCTGTGTCTCTCGGTGTCGCGCTCTGTGTCTCTCTCTGTCGCTCTCTGTGTCTCTCGGTGTCGCTCTCTGTGTCTCTCTGTCACTCTCTGTGTCACTCTCTGTGTCTCTCGGTGTCACTCTCTGTGTCACTCTCTGTGTCTCTCGGTGTCGCTCTCGGTGTCGCTCTCTGAGTCGCTCTCTGTGTCTCTCGGTGTCGCGCTCTGTGTCTCTCTGTGTCGCTCTCTGTGGCTCTCTGTGTCGCTCTCTCTGTCGCTCTCTGTGTCACTCTCTGTGTCGCTCTTGGTGTCGCTCTCAGTTTCTCTCTGTGATTCTGTGTCTCTCTGTCGCTCTCTCTGTCGCTCTCTCTTTCGCTCTCTCTGTCGCTCTCTGTCGCTCTTGGTCTCGTTCTCTGTGTCTCTCTCTGTTGCTCTCTGTGTCGCACTCTCTGTCGCTCTCGGTGTCGCTCTCGGTGTCTCTCTCTGTCGCTTTCTGTGTCGCTGTCGGTTTCTCTCTGTGATTCTGTGTCTCTCTGTGTCGCTCTCTGTGTCGCTCTCGGTGTCGCTCTCGGTGTCGCTCTCTGTGTCGCTCTCTGTGTCACTCTCTGTGTCGCTCTTGGTGTCGCTCTCGGTGTCGTTCTCTGTGTCGCTCTGGGTGTCGCTCTCTCTGTCGCTCTCGGTGTCGCTCTCAGTGTCGCTCTCGGTGTCGCTCTCTGTGTCGCTCTCGGTGTCGCTCTCTGTGTCGCTCTCTATGTCGCTCGCTGTGTCGCTCTCGGTGTCGCTCTGTGTCACTCTGTGTCGTTCTCTGTGTCACACTGGGTGCCACACTGGGTGCCACATTTGGTGTCACACTGTGTCACTCTCTGTGTCACCCTGTGTCACACTCGGTGTCTCTCTGTGTCACTCTCTGTGTCGCTCGCTGTGTCTCTCTCTGTGTCGCTCTCGGTGTCGCTCTCTGTGTCTCTCTCTGTGTCTCTCTCTGTGTCGCTCTCGGTGTCGCTCTCTGTGTCGCTCTCGGTGTCGCTCTCGGTGTCTCTCTCTGTGTCTCTCTCTGTGTCGCTCTCGGTGTCGCTCTCTGTGTCTCTCTCGGTGTCGCTCTCTGTGTCGCTCTCTGTGTCACTCTCTGTGTCTCTCAGTGTCACTCTCTGTGTCGCTCTCTGTGTCGCTCTCTCTGTCGCTCTCTGTGTCGCTCTCTGTGTCTCTCTCTGTGTCGCTCTCTGTGTCACTCTCTGTGTCTCTCTGTGTCACTCTCTCTGTTGCTGTCAGAGTCGCTCTCTGTGTCGCTCTCTGTGTCTCTCGGTGTCTCTCTCTGTCGCTCTCTGTGTCTCTCGATGTCGCTCTCTGTGTCTCTCGGTGTCGCTCTCTGTGTCGCTCTCTGTGTCTCTCTCTGTGTCTCTCTGTGACGCTCTCGGTGTCTCTCGGTGTCGCTCTCTGTGTCTCTCGGTGTCGCTCTCTGTGTCGCTCTCTGTCTCTCTCTGTGTCTCTCTGTGACGCTCTCGGTGTCTCTCGGTGTCGCTCTCTGTGTCTCTCTCTGTCACTCTCTGTGTCTCTCGGTGTCGATCTCTGTGTCTCTCTCTGTCGCTCTCTGTGTCGCTCTTTGTGTCTCTTGGTGTTGCTCTCTGTGTCTCTCTCTGTCGCTCTCTGTGTCTCCCTGTGTCACACTCGATCGCTCTCGGTGTCGCTCTCGGTGTCGCTCTCGGTGTCGCTCTCTGTCGCTCTCGGTATCACTCTCTGTGTCTCCCTGTGTCACACTCGATCGCTCTCGGTGTCGCTCTCGGTGTCGCTCTCGGTGTCTCTCTCTGTCGCTCTCTGTGTCGCTCTCTGTGTCTCTCGGTGTTGCTCTCGGTATCACTCTCTGTGTCTCCCTGTGTCACACTCGGTCGCTCTCGGTGCTGCTCTCGGTGTCGCTCTCGGTGTCGTTCTCTGCGTTGCTCACGGTGTCGCTCTCTGCGTCGCTCTCTGTGTCACTCTCTGTGTCTCTAGGTGTCACTCTCTGTGTCTCTCTCTGTCGCTCTCTGTGTTGCTCTTGGTGTCGCTCTCGGTGTCGCTCTCTGCGTCGCTTTCTGCGTCGCTCTTGGTGTCTCTCTGTGTCGCTCTCGGTGTCTCTCTGTGTCACTCTGTGTCGTTCTCTGTGTCACACTGGGTGCCACACTGGGTGCCACACTCGGTGCCACATTCGGTGTCACACTGTGTCACTCTCTGTGTCACCCTGTGTCACACTCAGTGTCTCTCTGTGTCTCTCTCTGTGTCTCTCTCTGTGTCGCTCTCTGTGTCACTCTCGGTTTCTCTCTGTGATTCTGTGTCTCTGTGTCGCTCTCTGTGTCGCTCTCTGTGTCGCTCTCTGTGTCGCTCTCGGTGTCTCTCTCTGTGTCGCTCTCGGTGTCGCTCTCTGTGTCTCTCTGTGTCGCTCTCTATGTCGCTCTCTGTGTCTCCCTGTGTCACACTCGGTCACTCTCAGTGTCTCTCTGTGTGACTCTCTGTGTCGCTCTCTGTGTCACTGTCTGTGTCGCTCTCTGTGTCGCTCTCTGTGTCGCTCTCTGTGTCTCCCTGTGTCACACTCGGTCACTCTCGGTGTCTCTCTGTGTGACTCTCTGTGTCTCTCTCTGTGTCGCTCTCTGTGTCACTCTCTGTGTCTCTCTGTGTCGCTCTCTGTGTCTCTCTGTGTCACTCTCTGTGTCGCTCTCTGTGTCTCCCTGTGTCACACTCGGTCACTCTCTGTGTCTCTCTGTGTGACTCTCTGTGTCGCTCTCTGTGTCACTCTCTGTGTCTCTCTGTGTCGCTCTCTGTGTCGCTCTCTGTGTCTCCCTGTGTCACACTCGATCACTCTCGGTGTCTCTCTGTGTCTCTCTGTGTCACTCTGTGTCGCACGCTGCGTCGCTCTCTGTGTTGCTTTCGGTGGCTCTCTGTTTCGCTCTCTGTGTCACTCTGTGTCGCGCTCTGTGTCACTCTCTGTCACTCTCTGTGTCGCGCTCTGTGTCACTCTCTGTGTCACTCTCTGTGTCGTTCTCTGTGTCACACTCGGTGCCACACTCGGTGTCTCTCTGTGTTGCTCTCGGTGTCACTCTATGTCACAATCTGTGTCACACTCTGTGTCACACTTGGTGTCATACTTGTCACACTTGGTGTCTTTCTGTGCGTCTCTCTGTGTCTCCCGGTGTCGCTCTCGGTGTTGCTCTCAGTGTCACATTCTGTGTCACACTCTGTGTCTCTCTGTGTCACTCTGTCTCTCTCTGGGTGTCACTCTGGGTGTCTCTCCATGTCTCACTGTGTCACGCTCTGTGTGTCACTCTGGGTCTCTCTATGTCGCTCTCTGTGTCGCTCTCTGTGTCACTCTGTCTCTCTCTGGGTGTCATTCTGGGTGTCTCTCCATGCCTCACTGTGTCACGCTCTGTGTGTCACTCTGGGTCTCTCTGTGTCGCTCTCTGTGTCTCTCTCTGTGTCTCTCTCTGTGTCACTC
This sequence comes from Chiloscyllium plagiosum, assembly GCF_004010195.1. Taxonomy (NCBI): domain Eukaryota; kingdom Metazoa; phylum Chordata; class Chondrichthyes; order Orectolobiformes; family Hemiscylliidae; genus Chiloscyllium; species Chiloscyllium plagiosum. The sequence continues at coordinate 3,484 of NW_025206940.1, read as the reverse complement.
TCTGTGTCTCTCGGTGTCGCT
>NW_025206940.1:0-3453 GCF_004010195.1 Chiloscyllium plagiosum | reverse complement strand
CGCTCTGTGTGTCACTCTGGGTCTCTCTGTGTCGCTCTCTGTGTCGCTCTCTGTGTCACTGTCTCTCTCTGGGTGTCATTCTGGGTGTCTCTCCATGTCTCACTGTGTCACGCTCTGTGTGTCACTCTGTCTCTCTCTGTGTGTCACTCTGGGTCTCTCTGGGTGTCACTCTGGATGGGTCTCTGTGTCACTCTCGGTGTCTCTCTGTGTCACACTCTGTCTCTCTCTCTGTGTTGCTCTCTGTGTCGCTCTCTGTGTCACACTGGGTGTCTCTCTGTGTCACACTCTGTCTCTCTCTGGGTGTCACTCTGGGTGGGTCTCTGTGTCACTCTCGGTGTCTCTCTGTGTCACACTCTGTGTCACACTCTGTCTCTCTCTGGGTGTCACTCTGGGTGGGTCTCTGTGTCACTCTCGGTGTCTCACTGTGTCGCTTTCAGTGTTGTTTCTGTTGGTTTTCAATAGTAACAGTGTCTGCATAGAATTACTGTTTGTTTATAACGGAGAAAATGAATGTAATAATGAATAAGTATTGGCAGAGATAATTATTTTCAGGTGGAGATAAACACCATGGGCAGAAAATGTTTTGGGGGTTAGCGATAGAGAAGCATGCCATCAATGCACAACAGTATTCCTGGGTGACTTGAAGCTAATTATAGGTTGGATAAACCAAACTGGAGGAGGTTTCCTGGAATGTGTACATGTTAGCTTTTTTTGACCAACATGTTAAGGAACTAACTTGAGAGCAGGCTATCCCGCACTGGGTGTAATGCATTGAGAAAACTTTATTTAACAATCTTATGGATTACATTTGGGAAGACTGACCTGAAAATGATAGAGTTGTTCATTCAGATGAAAAGTGAGGAAGTTGAATCCAAAACCTCAGTTCCTGAATCTTAATGAAGGTAATTATGAGGACTTGAGGATTTGAGGATTGAGTTGGAGATGCTATATTGGGAAACCTTACTAAAAGAGCTGGCAATGGATTGGTAATGTGTGCATGAATTACAACAAGTATTTGGTGCACAGGTGAAACAAGAAAAGGGGCTCAACCATGGTTTATAAATGAAATTAGGGATAATCTTGGATCCCAAGAGGAAACCTCCAAAATAAAGCATATTACACTCCAGTGAAAGATGGGAAACGATGTAAAAGGGAGAAATCGAGTATGATAGTAAACTAGAAGAGCGCACAAAATGTAACTGAAAGCTTCTATAAAAATGTAAAGACAATAAGGTTAGTAGAGATAAATGTGGATCCCCGACAGACTAATTATAATGGGTAGCAAAGAAATGGCAGAAATGTTAACAGGTACTTTGTCTTGTTTTTGCAAAAGACAATACAAACAATCCCCAAAATGTTAAGGAACCGAGGATCCAGTCAAAAGGTGGAATTGAAGAAAATCAGTATTAGTAAGGAGATGGTGCTGGGCAAACTAATGGGTTTAAAGGCCGATAAATCAGCCAGAACCTGGTTATCAACATCCCAGAGGACAAAAGGAAGCGCCCGTGAAAATATTGGATGGATGAATGGTCATCTTCTAAAATTCTATAAACTCTGGAGCAGTTCCGACAGAATGTTCAAAAAGGGAGAGAGAGAGAGAGAGAAAATCCGAGAGTTAAAGGCCAATTAGCCCGACATCAGTCATGGGGAAAATGCTGCAATCCATTTTGAAACATGTCGTAACAGAGCATTTGGAAGCCAGCATTGGTTTGTGAAAAGCAAACCATGTTTAACAATTCTACTCAAGTGTTCTGGGGAATGTAACTGGTTGAATAAATAAGGGAGAACAGTCAGTGTGGTGTATTTGGACTTTCATAGGTTTTTGGTAAGGTCTTTCATAAGAGGTGAGTGCGAAGAGTGGGAAAAAGTGAAGAGTGGAGGTATTACATTGGCGTGAATTGAGAATTGGTTGACACACAAGAGACAGAGAGTAGGGATAAATGGGTCATTTTTTGAGTGACAGAGAGTGGCTAGTAAGGAATCAGAAGGATCGGTGCTTTGGCATCGGCCATTCACGAGATATTTAAATGACCTGGATGAGTGAGCCTAATGTAACATTTCCAAGTTTGCTGATGTCACGCAATATGATGGAATTGTGTGCTGTGAGGAGGAGGCAAGGAGCCTTCAAGGTGATTTGGACAAGTGGAGTGAGTGGGCAAACACATGGCAGATGCAGTACAACATGGTGAAATGTGAAGTTCTACATTTTGGTGTGAAAAACAGTAAGAAAGAGTATTATTTAAAAGGTGAGATATTGGGACGTATGGATATACAAAGGGATCTGGGTGTCCTCGTACAACAATGAAAGTAGACACGCAAATGCAGCAAGCAATTAGGAAGGCAAATAGTATATATGTTAAAGTTTATTCATGGGGTATGGGTATTGCAGTCCATCCATGTTTATTATCCATCCCTAATGAAGGGCTTTTGCCTGAAGCGTCAATTTTCCTGCTCCTCGGATGCTGCCTGACCTGCTGTGCTTTTCCAGCGCCACTCTAATCTAGAATCTGGTTTCCAGCATCTGCAATCCTTGTTTTTACCCATAGAATACCTACAGTGTGGAAACAAGCCCTTTGGCCCAACAAGTCCACACCGACCCTCCGAAGAGTATCTCACACAGATCCATTCCCCTACCCTATTACTCCACACTTGCCCTGACTAATGCACCCGGCTTACACATCCCTAAACACTAGGGGCAATTTAGCATGGCCAATTCACCTGACCTACCCATCTTTGGACTGTGGGAGGAAACCGGAGTACCCGGAGAAAACCTGCACAGACATGGGGAAAATATGCAGAAGAAGGGCAACCCCGAAGAAGGGCTCATGCCCGAAATGTCGATTCTCCTGTTCCCTGGATGCTGCCTGACCTGCTGCGCTTTTCCAGCAACACATTTTCAGCTCTGATCTCCAGCATCTGCAGCCCTCACTTTCCCCATCATTAAGAATAGAGGCACACAACATGGAAACAGACCCTTCAGACCGGTTTGTCCATTGCCAATCAAGTTTCCCAGGCTAAACTAGTCCCATTTCCCTGCATTTGGCCCGTATCTCTTCTAAACCTTTCCTATTTATGTCAAACTGTCTTTTCAGTGTTGTTACTGTATCAGCAGCAATCACTTCCTCTGATCGTTCATTCACATACAAAACGCCCTCTATGTGAAAGAATTGCCCCTCAGGTCCCTATTAAATCTTCCTTCTCTCACCTTACAAATGTGCCCCCTACTTTTGAACTCCCCTATCCCATGATTTTAGAAACCTCTATAAGGTCAACCCTCTGTCCCCGGGGAAAAGAATTCCCAGCCATTCCAGCCTGGTCTTATAACACAAACCTCCTTACCCGGCAACATCCTGGAAAATTGTTTCTGAGCAGTTCCCAGTTTAATAATAATCCCACTGTTATTCTCCATGTCCCACTGTTATTGTCTATATCCCACTGTGATTCTCCATGTCC
>NW_025206939.1:11462-12248 GCF_004010195.1 Chiloscyllium plagiosum | reverse complement strand
CAACTGCTCAAGACTGGGACACAGGAACAGGAGGGTGCTCTCAACTGCTCGACACTGGGTCACAGGAACTGGAGGGAGTCACTCAACTGCTTGAGACTGGGTTACAGGAAAGGAGGCAGTCAGTCAACTGTTGAGACTGGGACACAGGAAGAGGAGGGTGTCACTCAACTGCTCGAGACTGGGATACAGGAAGAGGAGGGTGCACTCAACTTCTCGACACTGGGTCACAGGAACAGGAGGCAGTCACTCAACTGTTCGAGACTGGGTCACAGGAATAGGAGGGAGTCACTCACCTGCTCGATGCTGCGACACAGGATCAGGAGGATGTCACTCAACTGCTTGAGACTGGGACACAGGAAAAGGAGGCAGTCATTGAACTGTTCGAGACTGGGACACAGGAAGAGGACGCCGTCACTCAACCGCTCGAGGCTGGGACACAGCAACAGGAGGGAGTCACTCAACTGCTCAAGACTGGGACACAGGAACAGGAGGCCGTCATTCAACTGTTCGAGACTGAGTCACAGGAACAGGAGGGCGTCATGCAACTGTTCGTGACTGGATCACAGGAACAGGAGGCAGTCACTCAACTGCTCGAGACTGGGTCACAGGAATAGGAGGGAGTCACTCAACTGCTCGAGACTGGGAAACAGGAGCAGGATGGAGTCACTCAACTGCTCGAGACTGGGACACAGTAATAGGAGTGAGTCACTCACCTGCTCGAGGCTGGGACACAGGATCAGGAGGGTGTCACTCAACTGCTTGAGACTGGGACACAGGAACAGGAGG
>NW_025206939.1:9429-11439 GCF_004010195.1 Chiloscyllium plagiosum | reverse complement strand
GCCGTCATTGAACTGTTCGAGACTGGGACACAGGAAGAGGACGCAGTCACGCAACAGCTCGAGGCTGGGAAACAGGAACACGAGGGTGTCACTCAACTGCTCGAGGCTGTGACACAGGAAGGGGAGGGAGTCACTCAACTGCTTGAGACTGGGACACAGGAACAGGAGGGAGTCACTCAACTGCTCGAGACTGGATACAGGAACAGGCGGCAGTCATTCAACTGTTCGAGGCTGGAAGACAGGGACAGGAGGCAGTCATTCAACTGCTCAAGACTGGGACACAGGAACAGGAGGGTGTCACTCAACTGCTCGAGACTGGGTCACAGGAACAGGAGGCAGTCAGTCAACTGCTTGAGACTGGGACACAGGAACTGGAGGGAGTCACTCAACTGCTCAAGACTGGGACACAGGAAGAGGAGGGTGCTCTCAACTGCTCGACACTGGGTCACAGGAACTGGAGGGAGTCACTCAACTGCTCGAGACTGGGTTACAGGAACAGGAGGCAGTCAGTCAACTGTTGAGACTGGGACACAGGAAGAGGAGGGTGTCACTCAACTGCTCGAGACTGGGATACAGGAAGAGGAGGGTGCACTCAACTGCTCGACACTGGGTCACAGGAACTGAAGGGAGTCACTCAACTGCTCGAGACTGGGGCACAGGAACAGGAGGCAGTCACTCAACAGCTGGAGACTGGGACACAGGAATAGGAGGGAGTCACTCACCTGCTCGAGGCTGCGACACAGGATCAGGAGGGTGTCACTCAACTGCTCGAGACTGGGTCACACGAACAGGAGGCAGTCAGTCAACTGCTTGAGACTGGGACACAGGAACAGGAGGGAGTCACTCAACTGCTCAAGACTGGGACACAGGAAGAGGAGGGTGCACTCAACTGCTCGACACTGGGTCACAGGAACTGGAGGGAGTTACTCAACTGCTCGAGACTGTGGCTTAGGAACAGGAGACAGTCACTCAACAGCTCGAGACAGGGACACAGGAACGAGGGAGTCACTCAACTGTTCGAGACTGGGACACAGGAATAGGAGGGTGTCACTCAATTGCTCGAGACTGGGACACAGGAACAGGAGGGAGTCACTCAACTGCTCGAGACTGGGACACAGGAACAGGAGGCAGTCACTCAACTGTTCGAGACTGGGACACAGGAATAGGAGGGAGTCACTCACCTGCTCGAAGCTGCGACACAGGATCAGGAGGATGTCACTCAACTGCTTGAGACTGGGACACAGGAACAGGAGGCCGTCATTGAACTTTTCGAGACTGGGACACAGGAAGAGGATGCCGTCACTCAACCGCTCGAGGCTGGGACACAGCAACAGGAGGGAGTCACTCAACTGCTCAAGACTGGGACACAGGAACAGGAAGCATTCACGCAATAGCTCGAGACTGGGACACAGGAACACGAGGGTGTCACTCAACTGCTCGAGGCTGTGACACAGGAAGAGGAGGGAGTCACTCAACTGCTTGAGACTGGGACACAGGAACAGGAAGGAGTCACTCAACTGTTCGAGACTGGGACACAGGAACAGGAGGCAGTCATTCACCTGCTCGAGTCTGTGACACAGGAACAGGAGGGTGTCGCTCAACTGCTCAAGACTGAGACACAGGAAGAGGACGCAGTCACTCAACTGCGCGAGGCTGGGACACAGGAACAGGAGGAAGTCACTCAACTGCTCAAGACTGGGACACAGGAACAGGAGGGAGTCACTCAACTGCTCGAGGCTGGGAAACAGAATCAGGAGGGTGTCACTCAACTGCTTGAGACTGGGACACAGGAACAGGAGGGTGTCACTCAACTGCTCAAGACCGAGACACAGGAAGAGGATGCAGTCACACAACTGCGCGAGGCTGGGACACGGGAACAGGAGGAAGTCACTCAACTGCTCGAGACTGGGACACAGGAACAGGAGGGAGTCACTCAACTGCTCGAGGCTGGGACACAGGAACAGGAGGCAGTCACTCAACTGCTCGAGACTGGGACACAGGAACAGGAGG
>NW_025206939.1:0-7367 GCF_004010195.1 Chiloscyllium plagiosum | reverse complement strand
CAAGTCCAACTCTTTCTTTCCAAATGCATGCATATCTTATATCTCAGAACCTTCTCAAGTGGTTTACCGAAGACAGATTTGAAGCTTACTGGTCTATATTTCCCAGGCATTTACTTGCATCCCTTCTTGAAGAAGGGCACTACAATTGCTACCGCCGTGCCTTCCGGGACCTTGGCCCCTGAACTGTCTTCTCTCGCCTCTTGCAGTGCTCTTGGATATATCTTGTCAAGACCAAGAGATTTATCTGACTTTGTGCATTCCATAATGTCCAACAACACCTCTACTGTGATATGGACTGTACTAAGATATCACAACTAACCTCCCAAAGGTCACAGATCTTCATGTCTTTCTTCATGATAAACGCAGAGGGGAAATTGAGGACCTCAACCATCTCTTGAGGTTTTACACATGCATGCCCATTTTGGTTTTGCAGACGTCCTATTCTCTCTCTGGTTGTTCTTTTTCTTTACTGCATGGAATTTGGATTCACCCTAATCTTCTCAGCCAAGGCTATCTCATACTCCAAAGTTTGTGAGAAGATTTGTAGCTCGGGTGCTCGTGTTGCAGACGTTTCGTCCCCTGTCTAGGTGACATCCTCAGGGCTTGGGAGCCTCCTGTGAAGCGCTTCTATGATGTTTCTTCCGGCATTTATAACGGTTTGTCTCTGCCATTCCCGGTTGTCAGTTCCAGCTGTCCGTTGCAGTGGTCAGTATATTGGGTCCAGGTCGATGTGCTTATTGATTGACTCTGTGGATGAGTGCCTTGCTTGTAGGAATTTCCTGGCTGTTCTCTGTTTGGCTTGTCCAAACCACTATAAACGCCGGAGGAAACATCACAGAAGCGCTTCACAGGAGGATCCAAGCATTGATGATGTCACCTAGACAGGGGACGAAACGTCTGCAACACGAGCACCCGAGCTACAAATCTTCTCACAAACTTTGGAGTATGAGATAGCCTTGGCTGAGAAGATTAGGGTGAATCCAAATTCCATGCAGTAAAGAAAAAGAACAACCAGAGAGAGAATAGGACGTCTGCAAAACCAAAATGGGCATGCATGTGTAAAACCTCAAGAGATGGTTGAGGTCCTCAATTTCCCCTCTGCGTTTATCATGAAGAAAGACATGAAGATCTGTGACCTTTGGGAGGTTAGTTGTGATATCTTAGTACAGTCCATATCACAGTAGAGGTGTTGTTGGACATTATGGAATGCACAAAGTCAGATAAATCTCTTGGTCTTGACAAGATATATCCAAGAGAACTGCAAGAGCCGAGAGAAGACAGTTCAGGGGCCAAGGTCCCGGAAGACACGGCGGTAGCAATTGTAGTGCCCTTCTTCAAGAAGGGCTGCAAGTAAATACCTGGGAAATATAGACCAGTAAGCTTCAAATCTGTCTTCGGTAAACCACTTGAGAAGGTTCTGAGATATAAGATATGCATGCATTTGGAAAGAAAGAGTTGGACTTGGAGCAGTCAACATAGCTTTGTGCATGGCAGAACATGCCTTACAAATTTTGTTAGAGTTTTTTGAGGAAGTGACCAGGAACGTTGACGAGGGCAGGGCAGTGGACATAATCTATATGGATTTCAGTAAGGCCTTTGGTCAGATTCCACATGGAAGACCACTCTAGAAGTTTAGATCGCATGGACTCCAAGGTGAACTGGCAATTTGGCGACACAATTATGAAGCAAATGGCTGTGGTGGAGGTATGCTTGTCGGACTGGAGGCCTGTGACTAGTGGAGTGCCTGAGGGTTCGGTACTGTCCCCATTGCTGTTTGTTATCTATATCAATGATTTAGACGAGAGTGCACAATGCAGGTTAGTAAGTTTGCAAATGACACTGAAATAGGACGCATCGTTTACAGTGAGGAACGTTATCAGAAATTGCAGCAGTATCTTGATCAGCAGAGGAAGTGGGCTGAGAAATAGCAAATGGAGTTTAATATAGATAAGTGTGACGTCTTTCATTTTGGAAAGTCAAATTCAGGTGGGAGTTTAATGGTGAATGAGAGGGCCTTAAGGAGTGTAGTGGAACAAAAGGATGTTGGAAATCAGGTGCACGGTTGTCTGTATTTGAGTCGCAGATGTACAGGACAGTGAAGAAGGCTGTTGGCACACTGTCCTACATCAGGGCATTGAGTATAAAAGTTGGGATGTTATGTTGCAGTTGCACAGGATGTTGGTAAGGCTACAGTTGGAGTATTGTGCTCAGTTTTGTTCACCTTGCCCTAGAAAGGATTTTATTGAACTAGAAAAAATGTAGAAGAAATTTACAAAGATGTTTCCTGGGCTTAAGGGTCTGAGTTAGAGGGAGAAGTTGGACAGCTTAGAACATATTTATTTGCAGCGTAGAAAACTGCGGGGGTTTATGTAGAAGGGTAGCGCTTATCAAATCATGAGAGCCATGCATAGGGGTGAATATTTCAATTTTTTTTGCAAGGTTGTGGAACCAAGGACTAGAGGACATCTGTTAATGTTTGGAGAGGACAGAAATAAAAAGAAACCTGAGGGTCAACTTTTTTTACACAGAGTGTGTTATGCATATCGACTGAGCTGCCAGTGGAAGTGGTTGATGTGGGTGCAATAACAACATTGAAAAGGTATTTGGACCAATACATGGATAGGAAATGAGCAAGGGCAGGGAAATGAGGATGTACATTTTGGTCAGCATGGACCAGCTAGGCCGAAGGGCCTCTTTCCATGCAGTAGAAACGTATGACTGTAAATACGTGTGTTTCTGGATAGAGACAGAGAGGGACAAGCTGAGATAAAATGTCATGGAAAGATATGTTCACAGGTTTCAGAATGCTGAAATGAAGCCATTTCGATCGTATCATGCAACACGGGTCAGTATAATGAAGAATTATGAGTGAATGGAATATTGCTGTGAGTTCAGGCGATGGACAGTTTTGAATGAGCATTTGTTCTGCAGCTTTGGAATTTGGAGTGAGGACAGCAGAGTCTTCAGCTCATTGAGCTGTATAAAACATTAATTTGTCTAAGTATCATTTTCATTAAAATGACACAGAGGGATTGTCTGTACGAAGCTGAGCTATTTTCCTGGTGCTACCTTATCGAACTCACCTTATTAAATACCACCGACCCCACCCCCTCTCATTGAATGCCAGCCCGAATCTCCCATCCATCATGATTGGGGGTACTCACAGTCGCCAAGATGTCCCTAGATAGATGTCCCTAGATGGCACTGGTGCCATTTTTAAAAGACGGAGGGGCAAACGGCTGAGCTTTCTCAGTTTGGAGCTGCCCTGTACAGTTTGCTCCGAGCATGGAAGATAAGGGGCAATTACACTACAGTTTGTTGACGGAGCATGGTGTGCATAGTGGATGTGCTAGTACAGAGGGGGACCATTCCCTTCCCAGGATGGGTCATACCACCAGACCCACCGAGCATGGTCTGTACTCATCACCCAGCTCAGTGCAGTATCTGCGGTCTGAAGAAATGTCCAGCAAAACAGGACAAACATCAATAAACTTCCCCGCTCTGTCAGGGTAAGGCTTACCATATTCTCTCTGCTCCCTCACACTCACTGTATATCTGTTATAGCACGAACAAGCCTCATGCTCCACCACTCTCACTGTCGCATGCAGCAGCTTCTCTCTCTAAATCTCTCTCTCACCTTTGCAATACACCCCACACAGTTAGAGAATATTCCAGAGAATACCAATTATGGAATGTTCCACACAGTGTGCCAAATAATGACCAGTTTCAGGAAAATGGCAGTGCCCCAGTGCGTAACACATAAGAGGAAGGAGTAGGGATGCACGTTTTCCAAATCACACACATTTCAAACTCTATTGAGGCCACTCAGCCCTTCAAACGTCTCTAGCATTTAATAAGGTCCCGGCTGATCTGATGCTTTCCTCAGCTCCATGTTACAGGAACTTTTAGTCATTCAGCCCCTGGGTTCCTATCACTGTCCAGACGGCACTCAGGCACTTTTACCCCAGTTTTCTTCAAGCGCCTGTTTGAGGGCATTTCCCATGGAACGCACTCTCCTAACAGGAGATTCCATCAACTGTATACTTTCATGCAACGGTCAGCATGCTTTACACAGAACAAACAAAAATCTACACTTATTTTATGGTTATAGATATCCAATCACACTTTGGTAATTCTGGTTATTTCACTTGACTCACCTTAAATATTAAACCAAAAACAGCTTCTAAGCACGTCTTGTTATAAAATACAATTTCGAGCAGAGAACGTTCTTACCCTCCGCCATTATCTTGACCGTTATCTGAATTGTACCACTTTCCTTGTTATGAATGTTTCTCTTGCCCTTTGTCTGTGACTGTTTCTGTGTGTAACAGTTACACAGTCTCCCATTCGGTTGGCAGGATGGCTGATTTGTGATACAGAGGGAGGCCAACAGCGCAGGTTCAATTCCTCACACTGTCAGAGGTTACCATGAAGGGGACAGTCTCTCACCCTCGACCCATCACCCGAGGTGTGGTGACCCTCATGATAAACCACCATGAGTGGTCTCTCTAATGAGAGTCCTTTGGGACTCTATTCTATCAATGTTACCATTTTAATATTTTAAAAAGAACATCTTTATTGAAAAATAGATTTTTAATATTATAATAAACCAATAACAACACAACTCAAATAACTGATCAAAATTGCACCCATGTGCATGTACATACAAAACAAGTTAAATGCACTAAACGGACAGAAGAAAAACAAAAATAAACAATAAATAATGAATAAATAATGCAGCTCAGCGTAACAAAATTATAGCTCTCGTTCTTCAAGAGCATTAACTGATATCCATTTTTCTGTTCATTCTTCTTCCTCTTTGAATATAAACTGCATTAGATAATGTCGTCAGGGCTGTATAAAAGCCCTTCTGAGAGTGGCAGATAAGTCTGTATCATGGTAATCCAAAAACGTCTGCCATGTCTTAGAAAGTCTCTGTTTTTTGGTACACCATGCCAGTGAAAAGGTCCAAAGGGATAGTCTCCATGAAGAGCTTACGATGACCCGGGTGTGGGGAGTGGGGGCGGCGGTGGAGTTTCAGACATCCAACACAACAGAATGCTTTTCCTAGCACAGAAATTAAGGATATTATTTCCCATTTGCATCTGTGTAATGTACCCTGGGCAGGTCCAGGAAAAGAGAAACCAGGTCCATCTCCAATTCAGTTCCCTCGATCTACTCTATCACACCTACCACAGTGCTCCAATATATCTAAAGCCTGAAGCAGCGCCGCAAGCAATGAGTAAGAGTGCCTGTAGTCATTCTGCATTTCGGAAATGCTGAAGATAATCCCACTTTGAATTTTGAGAGACAATCTGGGGTCAGATAGACCCTATGAAGAATTTTCCACTGCATGGAATGGGTCCTATTACAGATCAAAAGCCTTCGAGCATTTTCACAATTGTCCTCCCATCTCTCCGAGGTGTTCTGAACCCCAACTCTCTCTCTCGCATAAGTCACAAAGCTGCACAGTCTCGTCTGAGGGGACACTTTCCAAATAATGATAAAGGGTACTGACAGAGAGTGTATTCCTAGCAATAGGCATTCTCTTCTCTCTATCTTTTAAAAGTGTGTTTTTTAAAAATTAAATTTCTGATCTGGTAAAAAAAAGAAGAGGTCTCTACTCGGTACTCCCTACGTACGAGTTATTTGATCAAATGACATCATTGTTTCTCCCTCAAATAACACGTGGTGGCTCAGTGGTGAGCATTGCTGCCTCACAGCACCAGGGTCCCAGCTTTGGTTCTGGCCTTGGGTGCCTGTCTGTGAGGAGTTAACATATTCTCGCCATGTCTGTGTGGGTTTCCTCCCACAGTCCAAAGATGTGCAGGTTAGGTGAATTGGTCGTTGATAAATCACCCATCGTGTTCAGGGATGAGGAGGTTGGGTCATTAAACAGGGTAAATATAGAATGGAAGGGGAATGGGTCTGGGTGAGTTACACTTCAGAGGGTCGAAGTGGATTTGCTGGGCCAAAGGGCTTGTATCCACATTGTAGGGATTCTACTAATTCTATATCACTCAAACAAGGTACACTCCTGGCTGCCCACTGTTTAAACCTGGAATCCATTATCCCCGGATGACAACCCGGTATCCCAATTATAGGGGTAAGGAACATGGTTTTGGCTGTATTGCTCTCGATCTGACGCATTGTCCTTCATGCGTTAACAGGATTGATAATTATTGGGTTATCACAATACTCCATAAATGTTGTAATTTTGTCTCAGAACAACAAGGGTTCACTTTGTCTGAGAGGGTTCAATATCTAACCGTATTGACGCTGAGTCCTCAGCGGCCCAAGCACTAATGTAGGATAAAAAAAAGCTTAATTTATAGCTTTTAATCTGGGAGATCTACTCCCCACGATCTGTGGGGCAGTTGCAATTTGGTTAGCTTGATAAAGGTTTGCCAAATAAAAGAGCTAAACCAGCCATGACGTCTCCTAAATACCTGTCTGGGAAACACCAAAGGAAGCATTCACATGGGGTATAGCAAATGAGGAAGGACATTCATTTAATAAGAGTATTGGACCTAGCCAGGATATTGGAAGTGCTTCCCATCTTTGAAGGTCTTGCTTAATTTTGTCAAACACATGGAAATCGTTCACGTTAATAAATTATCAAAGTCTGATGTTATGAATATACTAAAATAGAGAACCCCCCTCCTCCAAGATCATTTCAAAGGAAACCAGGATTTGCCCTCAACATCAAGTATTTTCCTAAGGCCTCCCATAGACATGGCCTCCAACGTAGTAAAATTAATCTTATAGCCCAAATAAGGCGACAAGCGATTTAATGCATTACATCACGTGAGCCGCTGAAATTTTGGGATTTGACAAACATCATAAGACCCTCATCTGTATCCAACATAATCTTATGTGGCATCTCTCCCACATCTAGTATATGTTGTGGTAATATTCCCAATTGTGCAGGATTCCACCGAATCTAAGATTGTTGCAGGGATGGGGAAGAGAGCCACCTTCCTGTGGTATTACTGTGGGTTAAAGAAGAAAATAAAATCCCTACTTGTGAGGTAGGTCTGCCTCCAGACATCCACCAGCCCTAGTTCTGCACACAAATCCACTAATTGCTAACATTATAACAAGGGTATTGGGGAACCTTTGTACATTATGCCCACTGTGGGGTCCATAAGACAGTTGAAATCTCCTTCTACAACAATGTGTCATGATGCGTGATAACTTAATTTGGAAAATGCAATCACCAGGATTTTAAGGGGATGCACCGGGGGCCAATAAACATTTAAAATACTCTTTTATTTTCCAAAGTTCAAGGCATTGGGGACTATGATCCTCCCGTGAGTGTCTAATAATTTCGCAATTTAAATGGAAGATTCTTCCTATCCATTATG
>NW_025206938.1:6436-12248 GCF_004010195.1 Chiloscyllium plagiosum | reverse complement strand
GACAGAGGGCGTGAGTGAGTGAATGAATGAATGAGTGAGTGAGTGAATGAGTAATGAATGAATGAATTAATTAATTAGTTAAAAAAGAGCGACGAGCAGCACTGAGGCCAGTCAGGGAGGCCATTTTAACAGTGCTTTACAAACTCAGAAAAACTATAACCTGGAAGGACAGGAGTTCCAGGTGCCCAGAACACCAGCATTCCCAAGTTCCCCTCAAAGCGTCGCTCCATCCTATCAGCATTGCGTCTGTCCCTCCACTCAAAGGATTGCAGGGGTTCATGAGGGCAGCTCACCACCACCTTCTCCAGTTAATCACAGGTGGGAAGAAAATGATGGCCACGCCAGTGATGGCCACATGCCCAATATATTTTCTTCAAATAGTGAAAAACACTAAAACTCACGGAGTATGCTTCTTGGATACACCGACATTCCCACCTAGTTTTGTGTCATCAACTAACATAGACACATTAGATTTTGTCATCCATCAAATGCATCGAATCCATTTGTGAATACTTAGGAGTCAAGCACTAATCCATTAATTGTGCTTAGTTTTCTATCTTTTGAAGAATTCTCAATCCATGCCAGTACATTGCCTCACATCTTACATGTGCAAATCTTGCTTCTCCACTTCTTCAGTGGGACGTTGGTGAAAGTTTTCTGAAAATCTCAAAAAAAATCCTTAGTTTTGTCTGCACTGCTGTCTACAACCAGACAGAAAAACAAACTCAACACTGTTCGTGAAATTAAATCTTGCTTTCAGAAGAATGTACTTGGCACTGTCAGAAGACAGAGAGTAAGTATAAAAGAATCAGTCGGAGACAAGTGGAGCCACAGGCGAGTCAGTGTTGGGGCACAATTGACAAGTTAATGATGAGTAGTCTAGACAAAAGATGTAAGGGTTCGGAAAAGGAGGAAACTCACTCAGACGTGGGGAGAATATGCATGCTTGACACAGACAATCGCCTGAGGCTGGAGCCGACAGCGGGTCCCTGGCTCAAGGAAGCAGCTGTACTAGCCACTGGGCCAGCATGAAAGAAAGGTCCCAGGTATGAAATGCTTGTCATATAACGAGAAGTTGAAGACTCGGGGTCTGTACTCGATGACATTTTGTAGGCGGCGATGGAATCTGATGCAAGTTTACCGATACCTTATGGGCCTGGTTAGAGTGGACGCGAGGAAGATGTTTCCACTTGCAGGAAAGACTTCGACCCAAGGACACAGCATCAAAATGAATGAGCGACCTTTTGCATGGAGATGTGGAGGAATTCATTCAGGTAGAGCGTGATAAACCAATGACCTCACTGCCTCAGGAGGCTGTGGAGGCAAAGTAATTCAGTGTATTTAAATGAGAGATAGATGGGTTATTGATGAGTGAGGGGATCATGCGTTAGAAGGAGTAGGTGAGAGAATGGTGTTGAGAAACAATTCAGCCATAATTAAAAAGTGAAACCGACTCGATTGCTTAAATGACTTACTCCTATGCCTGTTTCATAGAATCACAGAAACACTGAGTGCAGACAATTTCTAAGGGCCCACTCTACTGCACATCTTTGTAAACCCACTCAGACGCGGGAGAATATGCATACTTGACACAGACAGTCGCCTGAGGTTCGAGCCGACCGCGGGTCCCTGGCGCAAGGACACAGCTGTACCAACCACTGAGCTACCATGCTGCAGTGATTCCTGAAATAGGGAGCGTTAGAAGAGGAGGGTGACGCTTACACAGAGAGGGGTGTTAGAGCTGGAGAGGATTACAATGATTAGTAGCTGGATGCAGACACTTAAGGAGCTTACACAAGCGGGATGGGTGATAATGACAGTAAGGTGCTACATCGATAATGGGTCTTGTTGGAACGCGATTGGGACATTCGCAGGCATTGGAGTGACTTCTCTAGATCAAGAGATTTGCAGGGTCCTGAGAGGAATGCACAGAGATGGAGGTCTGTATGGTATCCATATTTTGAGAGGGATTCAGGAGTGGAAGAGGTTACGCAGATAAGGAGGGATATTGGTGTTGTCGGAGTTTTCAGAGATGGGGTAGTTTAGACCATTTGAAGCTGTTTACTAATAAAAAGATATTAGCAAGTTTTTTGAAGATGTGTAGCTCAGGTTAAGTTTCTGGATGTACTTTTGCTCGTTGAGCTGGAAGGTTAGAGAAATTATCCAGATAGAGGGATAATTTCAGGAGAGTTGTAGAGTTAGACAAAGAGAGAGTTTTTGAGGTGGCGGGAGGGACGTAGGGAGTGGAGGAGCAAACACAGATGTGGAGGGTTGTGGCTGTAAATGTACACTAAATATAGGGAGACTTGCCGGGCCTGGGGGAGGTTATACAGAGAGTGGGCTGCAAATTCTGGCAGAAACTGTAGGGACTGAAGTAGCCCGGACAGATGGGGAGTGATATAGCCTCTGGAGTGGTTACAGAAAATGAAACTTGAAGGGACTGGAGCCGTTTACAGATGTAAGGAGGGCTATAGGGGCTGGTAAAGATTGCAGATACACTGTCAGCAGATGAACTACAGATGATCATACAGACAGGAAGGCACGTAGGAGCAGGAGAGGTAAAACAAACAGAGAAGGTTTCAGTATTGGAACGTGGTTCTGTGTGGGGGATAAGGTTACAGAGGCAGTGGAGACTGCAGGGATTGGAGGAGCACGCAATTGTATGGACGCGGTAGATGATGATGTTTCAGAGATGGGGAGGGTTCCAGCATCTAAAGGAAGTTACAAACCTATGAAGGGTATCGGGCTGAAGGAGGAAACAGTTTTGGAGGGCTGGAGGGACTAGAGGAGGTTTGACAGGTAGGGAAGTTCCAGGGATAAGAGGTTGAGTAGGTTGCACTGTCATCTCGGAGGTTGTTGAGACAGGGAGCGTTACGCAGAAACATAGGACAGATATGGAGCGGGAGGCCATTCAACCACACGAGCCTTCCCTCCTATTCAATATAATCACGATAGACAATATAACGCAGTGCCCTGTTCCTGCTTTCACCCTATATGGAGACTGGCTGAATTGGAGGTTGTCACTGAGAAAAGGATGTATGGAGTGACCGAGTGAGTTTCCAGAGATAGGGAGGGATTGAGTGACTGGGACAGGCTACAGAGATAGGAATAGTTGTGAGGACTGGAGGAGGTCATATATATAGGGAGGGTTGGGGTGTTGTCAGGAGATTACAGAGACAGAGAGAGGTGGAGTGTCTGCAGCAGGTTATTGAGATACGGAGGGTTGGAGACTTTTTGGGAGGTTTCAAAAATAGAGAGTGCTTTCTGATCGAGGTTAAAGAGATACGGAGGAGATTACAGATATCTGAGTTGTTCTCGGAGTTAGAAGCATTCAAGGCATTGTCTCGGATGAGGTGGACGAAAAGGCATGCTTTTTGCTGTATGAATCTATAATATAAGAACAGAGAGTGTTGGAGAGGAAATAGAGAACAGAAAGGTCCCAAACGTTAATATGACCTTCTTGAGGGAGGCCTGTTTCCATTTTGTTGTACTGATGCTCACTAACGCAGCACAGGCGTGGCTTCATAACGGTGAACTCCCTATGCTCTCTCAGCAAGTTTCAGTCCAGCAGAGCTTAAGGAAATTCTCTCAGAAGAGGGTGGGAATTGAGAAGAGACGTTCATGGTCTGTTCTCTCTCTTCAGCTTTGCATCTGTATCATGATATGTAGGCCAATGTTTGAAGCCAGTTAAATGCTCTATGCTTTCATCACTGTGTGTGACCCTACTTTGCTCCAAGACTTATTGAAGGCTCAAGGTTTCACTGCTTTGTGATTGACCAAGTGCGTTCATAAGGTGACAGACGAACCACCTGGCAGTTGGGAAGTTTATTGGGTCACGAACTTGCTGCGAACCCACAGGAGACAGAGAAATAGACAAAATGGGAAATTCAACTGATGCAGTCAGGATTACATATGGATAACTGATCTGGAAATTTCCGGTCTCCATCCCTGAGCTGTGCTGCGTTGTTGCTCTGGAATGGAGAAATCTGTTACCTTAGAAGCTGGGGTATCTGCAAAATGTGCAGTCAGAGGGAGCAATTAGACCCATATGGTGGAAGATACCAAATGAAGAGATACTGATAGATATCACCAGTGTGCAGCGAGGTATCAGGATCAAACAGTGGTCAGGTAAGAGGGGGACTGATTCATGACACACCAGTATCAGCACTCAAGGATGAATGAGCTTTCAGTGGCAGAGGCAATGGCCGAGTGTTATTCTCACTAGGCTATTCATGAAGAAGTTAATGCCAGTGAAAATGATACCCATCTGACTGCTTAATATTCTTTAAAGAAGGAAATCTGCTACAGTCAAGGCGGTCTGGACGACATATGACTCCAGACCCAAACCATGTGAAATGGCCCAGCAAGCCACTCAGTTCAATATCAGCTAGTGGTGAGCAAGAAAAGCTGGCCAGCCAGAAACACACACATTCTCCGAGTGAATGAGACGTAACACTGCTGGAACCCATTGTCCTGACGAATCATGCCAGTCGATTTATGGACAGGGTTTTAAACTGACAGAGAGGATGCAGGGACAGGATTCAACTAAAAGGAGCTTTCTAAATCCAAAGAGAAAAGGTGAAACATCGGATCAGCATGGGAAAGAAGCTGAAGACAAGCAGAAAGGAACAAGAAGCGACAAACTTTAACTAAAACTCGACATCAGCAAATAGGTTTGTGACATTTAATTGGGGAAAACATAAATTATAATGTTCTTCTCTGGAATGAAAAAAATCTGCAATAAGATGGACGGACTTGTGCCACAGATAATTGAGACTTAGTCACCAGAGAGACGTGACTATAGGGTGAAAAAAAAGGTGGAATGTACGCATACAATGGTAACCCACCTTGCAGGTATTCGGGCAGAATGAGAAAGCAGGATGGGTAAATCCTGACATTAATGGATTGCGAAAACATTACAGAGGCATCATTTGGCTTCAGACCTTTCGGTTGAATCAGCCACAATCCAAATTCTGCGAAATACGTGTCAAAAGCAGAAGCAGGAAAACGGATTTTAGGTTGCCTCACAGCATTTTATTGCTTATCTCTGCATTTTACAGAAATTCATTGGAATTTGTAAACAAAAACACTGATATTTTGGAAGACTTCAATCTTTGTATAATCTGGGATCGTCACACTGGCAACAGTGATTTTTGAAGAGAGTATCACTGGATTTCCAGTGCGAGCAGCAGCGAAGGTAAGACCGTTTGGTTTTAAAAGTGCTTACCGGTAGCGGGCAGCGGTGTTTTTTTTTTCTCTTTCACTCTCTCTTCACAGAAAGAGCGGGAGCACCAGGGGGAAGTGCCGACGACCAGAGGGGCAGCCGAGACCCGGAAGCAGTTAGTGTAAGCTTAGCTGGGTAGGTTTTTTCCCCCTTTAAAAGCGCGAAGGAGAGGTACCCGAGGCACTACTTCACAGTCATCTCCCTTCTCAAGGGAGAGCTGCAAGTCTATGTGCAGTTAAAGTGGTGAGGATTGTTGTAGCGCCTGCTGTAGGATGCACAGTTAACACCAGTTCCAACGGCTAGTGCAGTGGCTCAAGAAGGCAGCTCGACATCAGCTTCTCAGGGACAAATCAACATCAACAACAAATGCTGGCTCATCCAGCAGAAGAGACAGAGGGCGTGAGTGAGAGAATGAATGAATGAGTGAGTGAATGAGTGATGAATGAATGAATTAATTAATGAGTTAAAAAAGAGCGACGAGCAGCACTGAGGCCAGTCAGGTAGGCCCTTTTAACAGTACTTCACAAACTCGGAAAAACTATAACCTGGAAGGACAGGAGTTCCAGGTGCACGGGAGCACCAGCATTC
>NW_025206938.1:0-6405 GCF_004010195.1 Chiloscyllium plagiosum | reverse complement strand
AGCTCACCACCACCTTCTCCAGTTAACCACAGGTGGGAAGAAAATGATGGCCACGCCAGTGATGGCCACGTCCCCAATATATTTTCTTCAAATAGTGAAAAATAGTAAAACTCACGGAGTATGCTTCTTGGATACAACCCACATTCCCACCTAGTTTTGTGTCATCAACTAATATAGACACATCAGATTTTGTCATCCATCAAATGCATCGAATCCATTTGTGAATACTTAGGAGTCAAGCACTAATCCATTTATTGTGCTTAGTTTTCTGTCTTTTGAAGAATTCTCAATCCATGCCAGTACATTGCCTCACATCTTACATGTGCAAATCTTGCTTCTCCACTTCTTCAGTGGGACCTTTGTGAAAGTGTTCTGAAAATCTCAAAAAAATTCCTCATTTTTGTCTGCACTGCTGTCTACAACCAGACAGAAAAACATACTCAGTACTGTTTGTGAAATTAAATCTTGCTTTCAGAAGAATGTGCTTGGCACTGTCAGAAGACAGAGAGTAAGTATAAAAGAGTCAGTCGGAGACAAGTGCAGCCGCAGGCGAGTCAGTGTTGGGTCACACTTGACACGTTAAAGATGAATAGTCTGGACAAAAGATGTAAGGGTTCGGAAAAGGACGAAACTCACTCAGACGTGGGGAGAATATGCATGCTTGACATAGACAATCGCCTGAGGCTGGAGCCGACCGCGGGTCCCTAGCACAAGGAAGCAGCTGTACTAACCACTGGGCCAGCATGAAAGAAAGGTCCCAGGGATGAAATGCTTGTCATATAACGAGAAGTTGAAGACTCGGGGTCTGTACTCTATGACATTTCGTAGGCGGCGATGGAATCTGATGCAAGTTTACCGATACCTTATGGGCCTGGTTCGAGTGGACGCGAGGAAGATGTTTCCACTTGCAGGAGAGACTTCGACCCAAGGACACAGCATCAAAATGAAGGAGCGACCTTTTGCATGGAGGTGTAGAGGAATTCATTCAGGTAGAGCGTGATAAACCAATGACCTCACTGCCGGAGGAGGCTGTGGAGGCAAAGTAATTCAGTGTATTTAAATGAGAGATAGATGGGTTCTTGATGAGGATCTTGCATTAGAAGGAGTAGGTGAGAGAATGGTGTTGAGAAACAATTCAGCCATAATTAAAAAGTGAAACCGACTCGATGGCCCAAATGACTTACTCCAATGTCTGTTTCATAGAATCACAGAAACACTGAGTGCAGACAATGTCTAATGGCCCATTTTACTGCAAATCTTTGTAAACCCACTCAGACGCGGGGAGCATATGCATACTTGACACAGACAGTCGCCTGAGGCTCGAGCCGACCGCGGGTCCCTGGCGTAAGGAGGCAGCTGTACTAACCTCTGAGCTACCATGCTGCAGTGATTCCTGCAATAGGGAGGGTTGAAGAGGAGGGTGACGCTTACACAGAGAGGGGTGTTAGAGCTGGACAGGATTACAATAATGAGTAGCTGGATGCAGACACTTGAGGAGCTTACAAAAGTGGGATGGGTGATAATGACAGTCAGGTGCTACATAGATAATGGGTCTTGCTGGAACGGGATTGGGACATTCGCAGGCATTGGAGTGACTTCGAACGGGATTGGGACATTCGCAGGCATTGGAGTGACTTCTCTAGATCAAGAGATTTGCAGGGTCCTAAGAGGAATGCACAGAGATGGAGGTCTGTAGGGTATCCATATTTTGAGAGGGATTCAGGAGTGGAAGAGGTTGCGCAGATAAGGAGGAATATTGGCGTTGTGGGAGTTTTCAGAAATGGGGACGTTTAGAAAATTTGAAGCTGTTTACCAATAAAGGGATATTAGCAAGTTGTGAGAAGATGTGTAGCTCAGGTTAAGTTTCTGGATGTACGTTTGCTCGTTGAGCTGGAAGGTTCCACCTCAGCGAGCAAACCTACATCCAGATAGAGGGATAATTTCAGGAGAGTAATACGGAATACAGAGGGAGAGTTGTAGAGTTAGACAAAGAGAGAGTTTTTGAGGTGGTGGGAGAGATTTAGGGAGTGGAGGAGCAAACATAGATGTGGAGGGCTGTGGCTGTAAATGCACACTAACTAGAGGGAGACTTGCTGGGCCTGTGGGGAGGTTATACAGAGAGTGGGCTGCAAATTCTGGCAGAGACTGTAGGGACTGAAGTAGCCCGGACAGATGGGGAGTGATATAGCTTCTGGAATGGTGACAGACAGAGAAACTTGAAGGGACGGGAGCAGTTTACAGATGTAAGGAGGGCAATAGGGGCTGGTAAAGATTGCAGATATCGTGTGAGCTGATGAACTACAGAAGATCGTACAGACAGGAAGGCACGTAGGAGCAGAAGAAGGTAAAATAAACAGAGAAGGTTTCAATATTGGAAGGTGGTTCTGTGTGTGGGATAAGGTTACAGAGGCAGTGGAGACTGCAGGGATAGGAGGAGCACACAATTGTATGGACGCGGTAGGATATGATGTTTCAGAGATGGGGAGGGTTCCAGCATCTAAATGAAGTTACAAAGCTATGAAGGGCTATCGGGCTGAAGGAGGAAACTGTTTTGGAGAGCTTTAGGGACTACGGGAGGTTTGACAGGTAGGGAAGTTCCAGTGAAAACAGGTTGAGTAGGTTGCACTGTCATCTCGGATGGTAGGGACCGAAGGATGTTATTGAGACAGGGAGCGTTACGCAGAAACATAGGACAGAGATGGAGCGGGATGCCATTCAACCACGCGAGCCTTCCCTCCCTTCCAATATGATCACGATAGACAATATAACGCAGTGCCCTGTTCCTGCTTTCACCCTATATAGAAACTGGCTGAATTTGAGGTTGTCACTGAGATAAGGATGTAAGGAGTGACCGAGATAGGGAGGGATTGAGTGAATGGGACAGGCTACAGAGAGAGGAATAGTTGTGGGGACTGGAGGAGGTCATAGATATAGGGAGGGTTGGGGTGTTATCAGGAGGTTACAGAGATAGGGAGAGGTGGAGTGTCTGCAGCAGGTTAATGAAATACGGAGGGTTGGAGACTCTTTGGGAGGTTTCAAAAATAGAGAGTGCTTTCTGATCGAAGTTAAAGAGATACGGAGGAGATTACAGATATCGGAGTTGTTCTCGGAGTTAGAAACATTCAAGGCATTGTCTCGGATGAGGTGGACAAAAAGGTATGTTTTTGCTGTTTGAATCTATAATACAATAACAGAGAGTGTTGGAGAGGAAATAGAGAACAGAAACGTCCCAAACGTTAATATAACCTTCTTTGGGGAGGCGTGTTTCCCATTTGTTGTACTGATGCTCACTAACGCAGCATAGGCGTGGATTCTTCACGGTGAACTCCCTATGCTCTCTCAGCAAGTTTCAGTCCAGCAGAGCTGAAGGAAATTCTCTCAGAAGAGGGTGGGAATTGAGAAGGGACGTTCATGGTCTGTTCTCTCTCTTCAGCTTTGGATCTATATCATGATATGTAGACCAATGTTTGAAGCCATTTAAATGCTCTATGCTTTCATCACTATGTGTGACCCTACTTTGCTCCCAGACTTATTGAAGGCTAAAGGTTTCATTGCTTTCTGATTGACCAAGTGCGTTCATAAGGTGATGTATGAACCACCTGGCAGTTGGGAAGTTTATTGAGTCACGAACTTCCTGCGAACCTACAGGAGACAGAGAAATAGACAAAATGGGAAATTCAACTGATGCAGTCAGGATTACATATGGATAACTGATCTGGAAATTTCCGGTCTCCATTTCTGAGCTGTGCTGCGTTAATGCTCTGGAATGGAGAAATCTGTTACCTTCGAAGCTGGGGTAGCTGCAAAATGTGCAGTCAGAGGGAGCAATTAGACACATATGGTGGTAGATACCAAATGAAGAGATACGTATAGATATCACCAATGTGCAGCGAGGTATCAGGATCAAACAGTGGTCAGGTAAGAGGGGGACTGATTTATGACACACTAGTATCAGCACTCAAGGAAGAATGACCTTTCAGTGGCAGAGGCAATGGCCGAGTGTTATTCTCACTGGGCTATACATGAAGAAATTAATGCCAGTGAAAATGATACACATCTGACTGCTTAATACTCTTTAAATCTGCTACAGTCAAGGCGGTCTGGACTACATATGACTCCAGACCAAAACCATGTGAAATGGCCCAGCAAGCCACTCAGTTCAATATCAGCTAGTGGTGAGGAAGAAAAGCTGGCCAGCCAGAAACACACACATTCTCCAAGTGAATGAGACGTAACATTGCTGGAACGCATTGTCCTGACTAATCATGCCAGTCGATTTATGGACAGGGTTTTAAACTGACAGCGAGGATGCAGGGACAGGATTCAACTAAAAGGAGCTTTCTAAATCCAAAGAGAAAAGGTGAAACATCGGAACAGCATGGCAAAGAAGCTGAAGACAAGCAGAAAGGAACAAGAAGCGACAAACTTTAACTAAAACTCCACATCAGCAAATAAGTTTGTGGCATTTAATTGGGGAAAACATAAATTATAATGTTCTTCTCTGGAATGAAAAAAATGTGCAATAAGATGGACGGCCTTGTGCCACAGTTCATTGAGACTTAGTCACCAGAGAGACGTGACGATAGGGTGAAAAAGGTGGAACGTACGCATACAATGGTAACACACCTTGCAGGTATTCAGGCAGAATGAGAAAGCAGGATGGGTAAATCATGACATTAATGGATTGCGAAAACATTACAGAGGCATCATGTGGCCTCAGAGCATTCGGTTGAATCAGCCACAATGCAAATTCTGCGAAATACGTGTCAAAAGCAGAAGCAGGAAAACGGTTTTTAGGTTACCTCACAGCATTTTATTGCTTATCTCTGCATTTTACAGAAATTCATTGGAATTTGTAACAAAAACACTGATATTTTGGAAGAGTTCAATCTTTGTATAATCGGGGATCGTCACACTGGCAACAGTGATTTTTGAAGAGAGTATCAGAACTTGTTTCTGCTGGTATTCTTTTGAGTAACACATTGCGCAATCGAAGAGGGACATAACTTTCTCAGATCGACCAATGAGTGAGGAAGCTGAGTGAAGTGATCATGTCACACTGAGAGATCCTCTAGGAAATTGTAGTGTAGTGGAATTCAAAGAGATTATGAAGTTTTAAAATGACCATAAAGCACATCCTATAATCGGAAACAAGAGTTTGAGAGAAGATTTGAGCAAGGTAAACAGAATGAAATGCGTGACTGGAAATGAACAGTGGAAAACATCTGAAGGAACTGTAAAATATTCAACAAAAAGACAACACCTCAGCAAGACATTCCCACTGTCTTCATGCAGGACGTAAAGGATCGGATTTGATGAAGAGATGAGCAAAAGAAAAAAAACTTTCTGCAGATACCAATGCTTCAGAAACATGCATTTATTTGTTAAGGGGTTAGTAAGGAGTCTGCTAGCAGGAGGAACGCTGTAGAAAGAGGACCGATTGTCAGGGTGTAATGCAATAATAGGAGCCAGGAGAGTTGAACGTGCTGGAGGTGTTGACAGTGTGACAGACAGGAGCCAGGGCCTGAATAATGTTACAAAGCCAGTATGAATTTTTGCAGAAGGAGCAGTGTGCAGAGGTAGCAATGGAAGTAGGAATTTTTACTTAGTCATTCGTTGGCTGAGGATATTTCTGATTGGACCAACATTCTTTGCTCCACCGCCTAGAGGCAGCTCAGAGTCTGCCATATTGCTGTGTGTCTGGAGTCACACGTTAGCCAGGCCACGTTACAACGTCGGATATCTTTCCCAAAAGGACCTACTTGATTCAGATGTGTTCTCCCAGATGATCAACAATGCATTTGCCGTGGCCTCAATAATGTCCTGTACAACCACAACAGGACATCTCAACTTCTCTTCCCAATGCTCTGACCAATGAAGGCAAACATCCCAAACGCCTATTTCATCAGTCTGTCAAGCTGTGATGCAACTTTCAACAAACTGTGCAACTGCATCCCTAAGTCTTACTCGGGTGCTAATATTAACTTAGACGTCCTGCCCTGTTTTGCCTTAGCAAACTGCAATCTCGTGCGTTTCTCCACCAGCTATTCCTAAACTCACTAGCCAAGCTGTACCGTTGATCCCGCTGTACCTTTAGATACCCCTCTTCACTGCACACTTTATTGCCAACGTCAGTGTCACCATAAACTTGATTCATTTATACTCATCCTAATCGTATGATGCACACGAGTGGATCCAGCAACGAACCCCATGGCACACCGTTGGTCACAGACCTGCATTTTGAGCAGTCATCCTTTATGAATACATTCTTTGTTCTCCCGTCAATCCAATTTGTATCCAGATAGCAAGCACTCGCTGTTTTCGAGCCCCACAACTTGCCCCACAACTTCTTGCATAGCTTCTCACAAGATTTTGGGGTACATCTGATCATATCCCAATGTTTTA
>NW_025206937.1:10345-12248 GCF_004010195.1 Chiloscyllium plagiosum | reverse complement strand
CTGTCTCAAGTTCTTTAGTTCATATACTTACCAAAACACAGTTAGGTGCCTATTTTCACTAAAATTGTACTTAAAAGGACTGCATGCTTGTTCAGGAAAAATTGCGAATGATGATGATGTCAAACAACAGTTCCTTGTTGGTGGGATACAGGAACTTTTCTAACTCAGTATCAAACATAAATACAAGAAGCAGCATCTTGCATTTACACTTGTTGGGGAGATTTCACTGCGGTGTTTAATGTAGGGCTAGGGAGGGTGACACTTCCAGCCCTGAAATGGTTAACAACAGCCAAGTGAGCTGCTGCAGGCGATTGCATGACTGCTGGAGCTTGTAAGGGATATGCATAATGTTAATTAAATCTTGGAGCCTGTAAATACCAGCCAGTATCAATTGCCCCATCGAAACTCGGGATTAATAAAGAAACCGATCGGAATCTGTAACTGTTAGACAAGTGTGAATTGCTCTATCGGAACCTGTAACTAGTGAGTGTGGAGGGTGAGGGGGGTAGTTACCTCGGAGCTGAGCCTGATGGAGCGAAGGTGACTCTTCAGGTCTCCTCGGGCCATCAGCTCCATGACGACCAGAGTGGGCTGTCCTTTCGACACCACCCCCAGCAACCGCACCTGGCAACGGGCAAGACAGGCAAGGTCAGGGGGCACAGGGTCAGGGGGCACAGGGTTACAAGGCACAGGGTCAGGGGGCACAGGGTCAGGGGATCCCTGGGTCAGGGGCGGTCACAGGGCCAGAGGGCCAGGGTGGTCATAGGATCCGGGGGTTTACAGGGTCGCAGGGTTCACTGGGTCAGGGGTCATAGGATCGTGGGTCACATGCTCAGCGGGTTTCAGAGTCGCAGGGGTCACCGGGTCGGGAGTCACAGGGTCAGGAGGGTCACAGGGTCAGTGGGTTACAGGGTCGCGGCGTTCACTGGGTCAGGAGTCACAGAGTCAGGGGGCACAGGATCAGGGTGGTCACAGGGTCAGGAGGGTCACAGGGTCAGCGGGTTACAGGTCGCGGTGTTCACTGGGTCAGGGGTCACAGAGTCGGGGGTCACAGGATCAGGGTGGTCACAGGGTCAGCGGGTTACATGGTCGCGGCGTTCACTGGGTCAGGGGTCACAGAGTCGGGGGTCACAGGATCAGGGTGGTCACAGGGTCAGGAGGTGACAGGGTCAGGGACACACATCCATCTGCCCCTTCACTCACCTAACCACCCAAACCCCCTCTCACCCACCTCTCCAACACTCAGCCACCCCCCAATGCCCACCCACTCCTCCTCAAACGCCTCTTGACCCATGCCCCCATCCTCACCCCACCCCAATTTCCCACCTGCCCCTCCTAACCCAGTCCCTGAACCCCTCTCTCATTGCCTCTTCCAAACCCCCCACACCCACCCCACACCCCCAACCCCAGTGAGTGAGTGTGTGTGTGTCAGTGAGTGTGGTAGTCAGTGTGTTTGTCAACGTGTGTCAGTAGTTGCATCAAAAGATGATCTTTGATGCAACTGAGTGTGAGTGTGTCGATGAGTGTATCTGTGAATGTGTCAGTGAGTGTGTCAGTGCGTGGGAGTGTGTCTGTGAGTTGGTAATGTGCCAGTGTGTCAGAGAGTGTGACAGAGAGTGTGTGTGTCAGTGTATCTGTCAGTGAGTGTGTCGGTGAGTGTGAGTGTGTTAGTGAGTGTGTTGATAGGTGAGTGTGTCAGTGAGCGTGGGTGTGTCGGTGAGTGTGAGTGTGTCAGTAAGTCTGTCAGTGAGTGTATGGGTGAGTATGTCAGTGATTGTCAGTGCGTCAGTGAGCGTGATGGTGAGTGTGAGTGTGTCAGTGAGTGTGAGTGTGTCAGTGAGTGAGTCGATGGGTGTGAGTGCGTCTGTGAGTGTGAGTGCGTCCGTGGGTCGGTAAGTGTGAG
>NW_025206937.1:0-9521 GCF_004010195.1 Chiloscyllium plagiosum | reverse complement strand
GTGTGAGTGTGTCAATGAGTGTGTCGGTGAGTGTGTCAGTGAGTGTGTAGGTGGGTGTGAGTGTGTTGGTGAGTGTGAGTGTGTCAGTGAGTGTGAGTGTGTCAATGAGTGTGTCGGTGAGTGTATGTCGGTGAGTGTGTCGGTGAGTGTGTGTCGGTGAGTGTGTCAGTGAGTGTGTGTGTCGGTGAGTGTGTCGGTGAGTGTGTGTCGGTGAGTGTGTTGGTGAGTGTGACAGGTGAGTGTATGTCGGTGAGTGTGTCGGTGAGTGTGTCGGTGAGTGTGTGTCGGTGAGTGTGTCAGTGAGTGTGTGTGTCGGTGGGTGTGTCGGTGAGTGTGTGTCGGTGAGTGTGTCAGTGAGTGTGTGTGTCGGTGGGTGTGTCGGTGAGTGTGTGTCGGTGAGTGTGTCAGTGAGTGTGTGTGTCGGTGGGTGTGTCGGTGAGTGTGTGTCGGTGAGTGTGTCAGTGAGTGTGTGTGTCGGTGAGTGTGTCGGTGAGTGTGTGTCGGTGAGTGTGTCAGTGAGTGTGTGTGTCGGTGAGTGTGTCGGTGAGTGTGTGTCGGTGAGTGTGTTGGTGAGTGTGACAGGTGAGTGTATGTCGGTGAGTGTGTCGGTGAGTGTGTCGGTGAGTGTGTGTCGGTGAGTGTGACAGGTGTTTAAGGTCTCTAGCTCTGGCTGTTTCAGGAGGAGCCCTGTTCAGATCCCTGCCCCCAGTGGCCTCCTGGGCCTGAGCTCCTTACCACATGGTAACAGTCGAAGGCTTTCATGACAGAGGCCTCCTTGAGGAACTCGATCCTCTCGCGCCGACTAGCCGCCTCATTCACCGTCTTCAGAGCAACCCGGGTCTGTGTCTCAGTGTCTCCAGCTAGCTTTGCTATCCCTTCATAGACCATCCCGAAGGAACCCTGGCCCAGCTCCTTGATGATGGTGATGGTCTCTCTGGGAATCTCCCATTCATCAGCGATATACACTGGGCAAGGGGCACGGGGCGGGCGGGGGGTCAGAACACAACCATTACACACCACCCAAAACACCACAGGATCCACTCCAGGCCTGCTACAGGACACACACCAGGAGCTCATAACAACCAAGGTACATGTACGGCACAGTGAGTGTGAGAGAGTGTGTGTGAGAGAGTGTGTGTGAGAGAGAGAGTGTGTGTGAGAGA
Organism: Chiloscyllium plagiosum; assembly: GCF_004010195.1. Classification (NCBI taxonomy): domain Eukaryota; kingdom Metazoa; phylum Chordata; class Chondrichthyes; order Orectolobiformes; family Hemiscylliidae; genus Chiloscyllium; species Chiloscyllium plagiosum. The sequence continues at coordinate 8,358 of NW_025206937.1, read as the reverse complement.
GAGAGAGTGTGTGTGAGAGTGTGTGTGAGAGAGTGTGTGAGAGAGTGTGTGAGAGTGAGAAAGTCACAATCATTTAGGATCCTCAAAGTTATCTGCAGACACCTTCTGTTCATACATATTCCAAAAATATATTTAATTCACAAATGATCTATAAGTGAATACACCAAGCACAAAACAGTTCCTTTCAGATTTTGCGGAAAATACTTTGGAATTTTGACAATCCTTAATAGAGCTTCAATCCAGTGTCTGCAGGAAAACAGCATTTTCCAAACATTAAATAGAAACTATTTACATGCCTGAAAAGGCTAAGAGGATATCTCAAAACATACCGGAATCTTGTATTCCTGAGGCAACATCCCAGAGACGTTGCTTTGATTTATTTATTGTTAGGTGTATCGATGTACAGTATAAAGCATTGTTCATGAGATGGCAGCATCCCTTTACATAGGATCGTGCAGCACAAAAACAGTCCATTCAGCCCAACCAGTCCAAGCCGACCATAATCCCAAACGTAAGCAGTCCCACCTGCCTGCTCCTGGCCCATATCCCTCCAACCCCTTCCTATTCATATACTTATCCAAATCTCTTTTAAACACTTAAACTGTACCCACATCCACCACTTCCTCTGGAAGTTCATTCCACACTCTCTATATAAAAAATTTGCCCTTCATGACTTTTATAAATCTCTCTCCTCTCATCTTCAAAATCTGCCAGCTAGTTTTGAAATTCCCCCATCCCACGGAAAAGACAACTACCATTACCTTTACCTGTACCCTTTGTTATCTTATTAACTTCTATCAGGTCACCTCTCAACCTCCTACACTCCAGGGACAAAAGTCCCAGGCCACCCAGGCTTGCTTTATAACTCACTATTGTCTTTTTAAAATCTTTCTCCTTTCATCTTAAAAAATGTACCCTGGTCTTGAACCCCTAGGGAAAAGACACCTGCCATTCACCTTCTCTATACCCCTTATTATTTTATAAATCTGTTTGACATGTTTCACGTATTGATGTAAGATGGATTTCAGATACGGAAACAAAGTCCCACTCTGAAATCCTAATACTTCATCCCATGTTGTGTACAAGTCATGAAAGTGAGTTTTGTTTTCCAGTTCTTTCAGAGGATGTGGGCATCATTGACTGTAGTCTAGATTAGAGTGGTGCTGGAAAAGCACAGCAGGTCAGGCAGCATCCGAGGAGCAGGAAAATCGACGTTTCGGGCAAAAGCCCTTCATCAGGAATGAGGCCTGACCTGCTGTGCTTTTCTAGCACCACTCTAATCTAGACTCTGATCTGCAGTAACCACTTCTGTCATCACTGACTGTAGTCCAGCATGTTCTTGCCCATCTTTAGCTGCCTCTTGAGAAGGTGGTGGTAAGCTGCTTTCATGAACTGCTGCAGTCTATATGTTGTAGGTAGACCCACTGTGCCATGAGGGAGGGAATTCCAAGATTCCACCCTTAAAGAATGGCCATTATATTTCCAAGTCAGGATGGTGAGTGGCTTAGAGGGGAAACTGCAAGGGCTGGTATTCCAATGCATCTGCTACTCTTGCCCTTTTAGACGATAGAGATCGCTGGTTTGGAAGATGCTGTACTAAGGGTGCCTGGGTGAGTTGGGTGAGGAACAGATTAGAACCTGACTGAGGCTGCTCCATGCATCTCCATCTGAGCAGTCCCACTGGGTAACTGCAGACTTAGATGGGGCAATAGAAGAAACAGGAGCCAGAGTAGATCATTTCCAACCCTCACCCAACACTGAACGAGACCAGTCAGCTCATCAAGCAACGTGTCTTTCTATAAAACAATTCAGTCACTCCCATTCCCCCACTTGATCCCTGAGATCCTGAAAGTGCTCATCTGATTTTCTAATGGGAAGAATTCATCCGTCCACGTTATCCAAACTGCTCTGATCAGAGGAGAACACATCAATCCTCAAACCTGAGACACTTGAGGACTCTTGGTCTATATTATATATTCTCCTCTGCGCATTCTCTGGCATTGAGCTCTCAGGATCTGACAGAAGTTAAACTTTGTCACTTTATCTCATCCTGCATGCTTTTTAACATGCAAGAGATTTGAGAGTTCCACTTTACACCCTGGTTCTGAGCCCTCTCTATTCACTTCTTGAATGCCTCCCACTGTCCTGGCGCTTAACTTGACTTCCATTGGCTACTTTCAGGGCACTTCTCTCATATGAACTCTTGAGTTTCGTAAAAACTGACCATTCCTCCAATTCTGGCTCCATTCCCCAGAGGAAACATCACTGTCACCGGCTGGATAGTGAGATACACTAAGGCATTCCGGCACCATCTGCTCGGTCCTCATTGTGAGCCTGACAGCAGCCCATTCCTTCCCTCCAGAAACAGGCGATCATGTCGCTCACGGCCAAACCTGGAGCTTGAGCTCCTCCAGCTATTCCCTGAGCATGTGATTGCCATGGACACAGGAAGTTCGATGGCATTCCCGCATGGAACAGGATACGCATTCTACGGCACTGAGGTGGTCTGCCATTTTCCCTTTACTTCTGAACATTGACTACCTGGACAGAAGTAATCTTAAAACCTGATCCAACCAAAAGGAAACACTGTCAGATGTGCACCGATCACGTATTTCAGAACAGACGTAGGAGTGGAACCAAGGCCATTCAGCCCATCGAGTCCACTCCGCCATTCAATCATGGCTGATGGGCATTTCAATTCCACTTACCCGCATTCTCCCCGCATCACTTAATTCCTTGCCGGATCAAGAATTTATCAATCTCTGCCTTGAAGACATTTAATGTCCCAGTCTCCACTGCACTCCGTGACAATGAATTCCACGGGCCCACCACTCTCCGGCTGAAGAACTGTCTCTTCATTTCCATTCTAAATTGACCACCTCTAATGTTAAGGCTATGCCCACGGTTCCTAGTCTCCCCGCCTAACAGAAACAATTTCCCAGCATCCACCCTTTCTAAGCCATGCATTATTTCGTAATGTCACAGATCAGCCATGACCATATTGAATGGTGGTCGATTAGATTAGATTCCCTACAGTATGGATGCAGGCCCTTCAGCCCAACAAGTCCACACCGACCCCCGTAGAACAGATTGTTCCCAGTTTCCTGTGCTGAATTAATCGGCCCATCTAGTTAGCAGCTACACACTTCAGATCTTTACAAGGTTGCAAAGTGGTTGGGAATGAGAGGGAGAGAGTGAGTGGATGGAGGGTGGTGCCACGTGCAGTGCAAACTCCAGGTTTCCTGGAGTCTCCTTTGCTCATACAGCTAGGGACGCTGCCTTCCAGTCATTCTGAAACACTTGTGAACTAACTCTTAGACAGAAGTCAGACTGGCCCCTGCAACAGACCAGAAGAAAACCGTGTCCATAAGCCCAGCGCTGCCTTGCAGAGGGGCGTCTTAACTACATTCCCACAGTCAGAAGGATTGATACCTATCATCTCTGAAACTGTATCTTAGCAACAGTTAGCATCCCTAAACCATATCCCAGCAACACTTAGCATTCCTAGAACAGTACCCTAGCAACAATCAACATCCCTGGAACTGGAACTTGGCAACAGTCGCATTCCCGGATTTGTATCTTCTCAACTTTCAACATTCCCCGGAATTATATCCCAACAAAAGTTTGTGTTCCTAGAACTGTAACCTAGCAACAGTCAGCCTGGGAGCTGTGCCTTAGCAACAGTCAATGTCTTTGGGACTGTGCCTTAGCAACAGGCAACATCTTTGGGACTGTGACTTAGCAACAGTCAACATCTTTGGGACTGTGCCTTAGCAACAGGCAACATCTTTGGGACTGTGACTTAGCAACAGTCGACTCCTCTGAAACTGTGCTCCAGCAACAGTCGGTTTCCATGGAAATGTATCCCAACATGAAAAAAATACCTTCAGGAAAGGAAGGAAGAAACCTTGGTGGGAACTTCCCATCGCATTTGTCTTAGAATCTTATTCGAATTTTAGCAAAACTGTTCCTTCTGCATTATGACCATCTGCAGTTTGAAGCTTACAATGGACAAATTTGCAGTCCTTTTAGTGGTTGATTTAAGAAGTGAATATAAAGACTTTATTCCTCACCTAAAGGTGTAAAACAGGTTGAATTTAATTTTATTAACTACATTGTAAATCCTAAATAACCATTACTGAGCAGAACTGACTCACTAAGATCGGTTGCTGTATTTAAGAATTGTGTTAACAGTAATTTTTCTCATTAGTATCTTTAATATATCATAGCGTAGCTGGTTTAATGTTTTATTTAATTAAATGTTGAGAAGGAAGAAAGAGGCCTCACCACAAAAAAACCAATTGGTATCAAAGTACCCACTCTGTAACTTGGCTCAGTAACAGAGACACAGTAAATGTACCTGGCATCCTCACACCCTGTGACTGGGCTCGGTACTGTCAATGTACCCAGATTGGTTACTACGGGTACAAGACCTAACAATGCCACAACCAGGAGATCATTTGTGGTTGAGACCGTAATGAGGCAGGTCATTGGTTGAGATCCCTTTGCTCACCCTGTACAGGTAACAGGCTAACTTTGCAGGGTTCATAGCCGGCACCCAAAATGATTCATCACAGGGAGAAGAGATGGCTATATTGTGGTAATTTCACTGGACTAGTAATCTGGAGACCCAGACTAATACTGTGGGGGGTCATAGTTCACTTCCTGTCTGCTGAAATTTAAATTCAATTAATAAAATCTGGAACATAAATTTCGTCTTGACAATGGTGACCATGGCAACCGTTGTTGTAAAAGCCCCATCTGGTTCACTGATCCCCTTTAGTGAAGGAAATCTGCCTCTTTACTGAAAATAAAACATGCTGGAGATCACGACGGGTCAGGCAACATCCATGGAGAGGCAGCAAACTGACGTTTTGATGCTAGATGATTCATAGAGAGTCACACGGCATGGAAACAGACCCTTCAGTCCAACCAGTCCGTGCTCTTCATCAGAGCTGAGTCATCTAGACTCGAAATGGCACGGTTGCACTGTGGTCAGCACTGCTGCCTCACAGTACCAGGGACCCAGATTCAATTCCTGCCTCGAGCGACTGTCTGTGTGGAGTTTGCACATTCTCTGCGTGGGTGTGCTGTAGTTTCCTCCTGCAATTCCAAAGCTAGGGTAGGGTGAATTGGCCATGCTAAATTACCCATAAGGTGAGGTGTAGGGGAATGGGTCTGGGTGAGTTACTCTTCAGAGGGTTGGTATGGCCTTGTTGGGCTGAAGGGCCTGTTTCCCCACTGTAGGGAATCTAATCTAAAAGAAGCATTAGCTTATCTCTCCCTCCATGACCCACTGTGATCTCCAGCATTTGTTGTTTTCAGTGCAGATTCCGGTCTCTGGAGTAACTTGCTCCTAATCTGCCCCCTTGCCTAGTCTGGGCCTACATGTGACTCCAGACCCACAGCAATGTGTGGTCGGCTCTTAGACGCCCTCTGAAAGCGCCCATCAAGACCGTCAGATCACGGGCAATTAAGGATGGGCACCAAATGCTGACCTTGCCAGTGACATCCACAGCCTATGATAAAATAATGAACAGAGTTGGGATGCCATCACTTTCGAACGAGATGCCCAGCTGTGCCCAGTGGAATCTGTAATAAGTGGTGAAATCTTGCCTCCACCCTAGTGTCTTCCAACTGATGCAGTTTCCAGTAAATGAGGACGTGGAAGACCATTGATTACCCTGGGTGAAAGCTTAGTCTCACAGGTTTAATCGCAATTCAATTCACAGATATTTTGTGATGGGAATTATATTAAGAAATAAATCAAATTATTTTCAGTAACAGTGGTCTCATTTGATTATTTCCTTGCTACATACAACCTTCCTAAGTCTCATCTCAGTGAGAAGTAACTTTATCCCACCAAGCTGAGAATCTGAACACACCGTGACTTCAGGTCAATTTAGCAAGAGAATGGGATTGCGAAATGCACACAGCGTGAGATAGACACTCAGATGGGCAAGAGACACAGTCACCCAGGGTGACAGGGAGACAGACAGAAAGGCAGCCAGGCTAGGAAAGAAATAGCAGGAGCATGAGAGAGTCATAGAGTCACAGAGATGGACAGCACAGAAACAGACCCTTCGGTCCAACCCGTCCATGCCGACCAGATATCCCAACCCAATCTAGTCCCACCTGCCAGCACCCGGCCCATATCCCTCCAAACCCTTCCTATTCATATACCCATCCAGATGCCTTTTGAATGTTGCAATTGTACCAGCCTCCACCACTTCCTCTGGCAGCTCATTCCATACATGTACCACCCTCTGCGTGGAAAAAGTTGCCCCTTTGGTCTCTTTTATATCTTTCCCCTCTCACCCTAAACCTATGCCCGCTAGTTCTGAGAGAGAGATAGTTAAACAAAGGGAAAGGCAGATAGATAGAGAAAAGAAGAGTCAGACATAATAGACAGTGACGTGGTATTTGTGAGTTGAAAGATGGTTCCACCATCTCTCGTTCCTTGACTGGTCTAAGGACCTACTTTGTTTACAACAGTACAACCACTAGTGACCTTTAACAAGAAGAGGCCGTTATCTTAATGAGATGTGGTTTATTGCATGTTAGCATAGCAATTAAGTACAAGTTACATTAGCTTGTTAACCATTGTTACTAAAGTCTATGAGGAGTTCTGTGGATATCACTCTGTAATCCTTGGGACCCACATATGGTCTGCTTTATCCCTGCTCAAGCAAGTATCAATTAATCAGATTGTACAGAGCTTAATGGAGACTCCAACATTCACCTTTTCGAAACCATTAATGCGCACAACAAATGATACAGAAAGAGACACACTCATACACATGCATGTGGAGAAATAGGTAGAGTTACAGTCACAGAGAGAGAGAGAGAGAGAGACTCACACACAGGCGACTGACTGTGTGGAGTTTGCACGTTCTCCCTGTGTCTGCGTGGGTTTCCTCCGGGTGCTCCGGTTTCCTCCCACAGTCCAAAGATGTGCAAGTCAGGTGAATTGGCCATGCTAAATTGCCCGTAGTGTTAGGTAAGGAGTAAATGTAGGGGTATGGGTGGGTTGCGCTTCGGCGGGGCGGTGTGGACTTGTTGGGCCGAAGGGCCTGTTTCCACACTGTAAGTAATCTAATCTAATCTAATCTAATCACAGGCAGAGAGAGATTGAATCACAACATCTTTCCAATAGGAAGGAGACCAGAATTCAATGCAGTATTCCAAAAGTGGCCTAACCAATGCCTTGTACAGCTGCAACATGACCTCCCAACTCCTCAACACACTGACCAGAGGAATGTACGGTGAGACAGATAGAGAGAAAGATAGAGAGAATGTGTGAAATGGAGAGACAGAGGAATTGAGAGACTGTAAGACAGTCAGAGACACAGAGAACTCGAGAGAGAGAGAGAGAGAGAAGGTGGAAACAGAGAGGAACAGAAAGACATTAATAAAGAGGAATAGAGGCAGTGACAGAGATAGAGAGATGGAGACAGCAGAGAACTAGAGAGAAAGAGTGAAATAGATAGCGAAGAAGAGAGAGATGGTATGATAGAGAAATAGACAAAATTGAATAGTTAGAGACAGAGAGAGAGGTAGAAAAGAAAGAATAAGAGAGAAAGAATAAAGGAAGAAGGCAGTTCACACAGAATGATTGAGAGAGATGGTGGGGCAGAGGGAAGCAGGTTTTAAAAGAACTCATTTTTCTCCATGCTAACAGTTTCTCTTGATTGATTGAAACATGATCTGTTTGCTGATCAGATCCGCGCGTTAATAATTAAGCAGTTTCCAGGGCATCAGACATATGTCACGGTGAGTATGCAAACTTAAATATCAGCACCACTCTTGGTGAGTCACTCGGCCAAAGAAGCTGCCATTGTTTCAGAGACCGTGGCCCTGGAGAAATCGCATTGGCAGAACCTCTTGGTTGGGCCCTACGCCCTTCCCCATCCAGTGCTATCAACCTCACACACCCTAAGGCCTGCTCTCAATTTAAGCGGATGGGTGGGTCCCATTAAAGTTCACTCCAAGTTTCCATTATGTTCTACCCTACTTTTTCCAGGCGTAAATTTACCCTGACTTTGATAAAGCAATGCATGAGTGTCCATTCAGCCTATCTGCCTGTTCTGGCTCTTTGAAAGAATTACCCATCAGTTGCACCTGCCCTTTCCCTGCAACTCTGCAAATGTTTCCCTTTCAAGCATTGAAAGGCTTCAGGAGAGATTTACAAGGATGTTGCCGGGGTTGGAGGATTTGAGCTACAGGGAGAGGCTGAACAGGCTGGGGCTGTTTTCCCTGGAGCGCCAGAGGCTGAGGGGTGACCTTATAGAGGTTTATAAAATCATGAGGGTCATGGATAGATTGAATAGACAAAGTCTTTTTTCCTGGGGTGGGGGA
>NW_025206936.1:8857-12247 GCF_004010195.1 Chiloscyllium plagiosum | reverse complement strand
CTCGCAAGTTCAGAGGGTGCTTCTCCAAACATTCCTGAATGTGACGGGACTGGGTAATAGATTAGTTAAGAAGTAATTGGAGACAGCAGGCACAGCCTTTAGTAATCGAGGCATAGATTACAAGAGTTATATAGCAGTTTGGCTAGGTCAAGATGGAATACTGTGTGCAGTTCATGGATCCACATTGCAGGAAAGATGTGATTTCACTGCGAGTGGCGCAGAGGAGATTCACCAGAATGTTCCCTGGAATGGAGCATATCAGCTATGGAGAGAGGCTGGATACGCTCGGGTTGGTTACTTTGGAGCTGAGAAGACTGAGGGGAACGTGATTCAGAAGGGTAAGATTACGAAGGGCATGGACAGGGTGGATAGACAGCAGCGGTTCCTTTAAGTCAGAGGGTCAAGAGCAAAGGAGCACACTTTTAAAGTGGCGGGTTTGAGGTTTAGAGAGGATTTCAGAATGTTTTTTTCACCCAGAGGATGTTGGTGTCTGGAATGCACTTTAGAGAGGGAAGTTATTGTGGGTCATCGCACAGCCGTTAAACGGAACGAGGACAATCACTCGAAGTGTCATAACACTCATGTCTGTGGGGCTGATGTATGAAAGTGGGACTAATGTAGATTGTACTGTATTTCTGACTGTACAGAGATTGCTTCTGTGATTGTATGGCTGTGGAAGATCAATCACTGAGCAGCTTTAGACAGGAAATGATGGGTTTATGAAGCGTACATTAACAAGAGTGAAATGCAAAAGCTTCTCAACATACAGTATACCAAGGTGAAATGTTAAAGAAGATCATTGTATCTTCCTTACAGGCTGAAACCAGAGAACAGTAAAATTGCAGGACCATGACGCAACCACTTTTGTTCTGCCTTCACAAAAGAAAACATTTCAAAAAGTAAACTCCAAGCAATTCTCAGTCTACTGAGAAAAAGTAAATAGAATCAAATCTGTACATAAACAGTTTTGGACAAATTATTTTGACTGAAATCAGATAAATTCACATGACCTGTTAATCTTCTCGTTGATTACGAAGGGAGGTGGCCAAGGTAATAATGAATACTCTGTGTATCCTCTTCCAAATGCTTGATGATTCTGGAACTGAATTCACAGATTTGACAGCAGCAAAGGGAGGTAACCAAAATATGGGGAATTATAGACAAGTTAGCTTTTCCTGTGTAGTGAGGAAACTGCTTGAGTGTATTATCAAGGAAGAAATAGCAAAGCATTTCAATAGAAATCCTCCAATTCCGCAGACGCAGCATGGGTTCATGAAGAAAGGTCATGTTTAACAAGTTTTTGGAAATCTATGGAGACAATACGAGCAAGTTGGACAACGAGGCCTCAGTGGCTATGGTGTACCTAAATTTCCAAAATGTCTTCAACAAGTTGCCGCACAAGAAGCTGCTGCTGAAGGAAAAGGTGCAAATTGTGAGTGTAGGTGAGTGATATTCTGGCTGGCAATCAATACCTAGTGGTGTGCCTCAGGGATCGGTGTTGGGGCCACAATTATTCACAATTTATATAGAAGATTTGGAGTTGAGGAAAACGTGTAGTGTGTCAAGGTTTGCAGATTACACGAAGATGCGTTTCATAGCAAAGCATGCGGAGGACTGTGAGACTTTGTGGATTAACATAGATACTTTGAGTAAGTGGGTAAAGGTCTGACAGATGGAATACAAAGTTGATAAATGTGATATCATCCTTTTTGTTGGGAGTGCCAGAAAAAGAATTCTTATTTGAATGGTAAAACGTTGCAGCATGCTGTTATACAGAGGGACCTGCGTGTCCATGTGCATGAATGACAGAAGGTTGGTCTGCAGGTACAGTAATTACTGAGGAAAGCAAATGGAATGTTGCCCTTCATTGCTAAAGGGATTGAGGTGAAAGGCAGGGAGGTTATGATGCTGCTGTCCAGGGTGCTGGTGAGGCCACACCTGGAGTACTGCATGCTGTTTTGGTCTCCTTACTTCAGGAAAGGTATACTGGCACTGGAGGGGGTGCAGAGGTGGTTTGTTCGGGTGATTCCAGAGGTGAGGGGGTTGGCTTATGAAGTGTGACTTAGCAGACTGGAAGTATATTCATTGGAGTTTAGAAGAATGAGGGGATGATCTCATAGAAACATATAAAATTATGCTAAGATAGAAGTAGAGAGAATGTTTCCACTGGCAAGTGAAGCTTGGACAAGAGGGAATGGCCTCAACATTAGAGGGAAGAGATTTAGGATTGAATTGAGAAGGAACGTCTTCACCCAGAGGTTTGTAATCTCTGTAATTCCCTGCCCAGTTAAGTATTTGGTACTACTTCAGTAAACGTATTTAAAACAAAGGTAGATACTGTGTGAACAATAAAGTAAATAAGGGATACGGTGAGAGCGCGGGAAATAGATCAGAGTCCACGAGTAGATTAGTCATCATCTTATTGAATGGACGAGTCCTACTCCTGCTCCTAGTTCTTCTCTTCTTCTGTCCTTAAGAAAGAGGAGTGGCCAGTTATCCCAGTTCAGCACCTCTGCTTTGGTTTGTTTGGTCTCATTTTTCGCAGTCTGGCTGTTTACTCAAAGCAGGCAGCAGTTGTGAAGCTACCGGACCCAAAGAGGCAGGTCCTGTTGTTCCTTCCTCTCTCTGACATCTCTCCTGTTAGAAACTGGGTTTGATTTTTTTTTTCCTTTCGGTTTTGCCATGGAGTGTTTATCGGGATTATATCAAGTATTTGGAACACCATCATTAAGTTGGGATAATCTGTTGGGTTTTCGGATCGGTTAAGTTGTTCTGTATTGTTTGCGTCTCACTCAGTAATCTTGCAAAGACATTCTGTTTTGATTAAAACTAAGTAATTTGACCAGCATCACCCCTGGAATATCCGCCTTCGACTTGCTTCAGCCGATGAGCAAAGGTTCAGTCTGTGCTACTTCCTTGAAATGATTTGAGGTGGTCTGTCCTGGCCCATAACAGTGTATAACAGCTAGATCGAATATAATGGCATGGATTGAGAATAGGAAACCCGACAGGAAAAAGTGAATTAGCATAAACCGTTCCATATATTTGCAGTAAAAAGCAATGACTCGCCGGATAATCCAGGAATTGATATTTGGGCCCCATCTATTCAGAAAACAGATCAAACATTTGTTCATGAGTATTAAGTGTAATCTTTTCAAATTTGCTGATGGTACCAAACTGAGATTGTGAGTGGGTGAGGAGGATATAAAAAAGTTTCAAGGTGATTGAGACAAGTGGACGAAATGGTAAAATACGTGGCAGATGAAGAACAATGTGGATAGACGTAACATTGAGCAATTTGGTAGGAAATAGATGAACAGACTCCCACTTCAAAAGGAATTCATGAAAAAAAGTTGCTGCATGAAGATACTTACGTGTATACTTTTGTTG
>NW_025206936.1:0-8401 GCF_004010195.1 Chiloscyllium plagiosum | reverse complement strand
AGGATGACCAGACTGATCTGTGGGATGACAGACGTGTTGGGGGAGCAGAGTTTGGGGCAACTGGGCCTGTATTCCATGGACTTTAGGAAAATGGGTGGAGATCTCAGTGGAATATATAAAACTCTGACAGGGTGAAACAGATTATCAGCGGGGATGATAATTCCACGGGCTGGGACGTCGAAAACAAGGGTCACATTATTAGGTATAGGCAAGCCACTCTGCATTGAGATGAGAATAAATGTCTGCATTCGCAGACTGGTGAACCTGGGGAATTCTGTCCCACATAAGACTGTGGAAGCTAAAGCACTGAATATAAATAAGGATATCTAGACACTAAACGGGTGAAGTTGCAGCAGGGGTTTGGTGTGGAGATACAGGATCAGCCATTGTTATATTGAATGGGAGAGCAAAATTGACGGACCAAAGTTCCTACTTCATATTTCTCTGATATATGAACACTTCAAAGGATATACAGTATATAGTGTTAGGGAAAAGTTAATTGAAGAGTTGTTTGGCCATAACGTAGAGTGGGGAAAGCTCAATGTGTTGAAAGGCCTACTCATCTTGCGATGTTTCTGTGCAGTCTATGGGAAAGCTCTGTTAATGTTGTCATAAACTCTCATTAGCCTGCTTGGCACACCCTCCTCATTCCTGAAGAAGTGCTTCTGCCCGAAACGTCGATTCTCCTTCTCCTTTGATGCTGCCTGACCTGCTGCGCTTTTGCAGCAACACATTTTTAAGCTCTGATCCGCAGCATCTGCAGTCCTCACTTTCTTCTCATAAGCTCTTAGATGTAAGGAAGGAGGTCTCTGCAGTGTCGACAGGAGTGCTTCTTTCTCCCTTTTCCGATACAAAGGCTGGTGCCAGGCGTTATCTCATTTTTATCCTTTAATACCTCGGAGAAGTTTGATTTAACGGCCTTGCCTGGCCGGTTCAGAGACCATCGAAGTGTGTACCATATGTCTGTGTGTCTGGAGTCACTTTTTGGTTCGACCACGAAAGCACTGGAAATTCACTTCCTGAATGTACATTAGGGAAAGGAAATTTACGGTTGACAATGGACATGTGCTTCAAGGTCAATATTACTGGCACAAGATTTTAGATCTCGATATTCTATTAATTATACCTAACTTCCACCAGCGGCCAGAGCATTATTCTGGTCTGGATTAGTAATCCAGTGATATTTCCACAGCAACACTGTCTCCACATGGGGCCCTATCGGAAACAGCACTGCGCACGTTATTTCTGTGCTGGTCGACAGATCCGTCAAAAAATTCCCACCAATTTGATTATCATGATGGGACTGAGGGGGTGGTAATTGGTCAGATTATAATTATTCTCCTCTTCGGGGACGGGACAGTTTTGTGTAATTTTCCACATTGCCAGGGAGATGTCAGAGTTGGAGCTGGAATGAAAGAGTTTCCAAAGAGACATGGCTTGTTGTGCAGCACAAGTCTTTCATTCTATTGCAGGAATCGTGTCAGGGCCATTCTCTTTGTCCTTTTTACTATGTTCAGCTGTTTCTTCATGTTACGTGCAGCGAATCGAATTGTTTGAAGACTGGCATCTGTGATTCTGTGGGGATCATCCAACCAACACTTCTGGCTGAGGATGGTGTATACACTGCATTCTTGTCTTTTACACTGATGTGCAGGAAGGTTCCATGTTTTTCGGGGAGTGGTCAAGCGCTAGCTGAGTGTTGTTGCAGCAGATGTGTTCGTCTAACAACCCCAGGAATAATCTGGTGACCTGAGTTCGAATCCGTTTACAGTACATGATGGAATTCAAATCCAATAAATGTTTGGGATTAAGCGGCTAATGATGATCATGAATCGATTGCTGATTGTGGGAGAAATAGATTTGATTCACGGATGTCCTCTAGGGAAAGAAACTGCCATCCATACCTGCTCTGGCCCACATGTAACTCCAGACACACAGCAATATCATTGACTCTTAACAGTCCTCTGGGCAATAAATGCTTACCAAGTAAGCGACGCCCTAATCCCAATGAATATTGTTTTCAAAGAATGTTTGTTGAGCCCTTTTCTCTCGTCAATTGTTCCATGGTTCAACTCCATTTCTGATGGATGTGCCAAGACTGCAGAGCTACGATTTGATCTGTTTGCTTTGTAATCACTTTGCCTTCTCGATCAGATATTAGTCCTGCTGTTTGGAATGTAAGTACAGTAGCAAGTGTGATAGCTTTAAATGGATTGTCATGAGTTTGAGGGACACATGGTTCTGACTCTGGTATATTCACCCACAATCGTCAATGAAACATCGATCCGATAATGGGAATAATAGACTGAAAGATTAGACTGGGCAAAACGTTACACGTTGTAACTCAATACAATTCTCCTTCTGTCCAGCTGTGATCTACAGTATCACATGAAGTTCCAGGTTTGAGCTGCTATTTCTGCAATGCAATTCAGCTGTCTGTCCCCCAGTTCACACCGAGACCCATTCACCCATCACCCCGTGAACTACCCTGTTTACTAATGTGGTACCCTTTTAATATTCTCATTCCTCTGAGTGTCTGTCCAGGGTGTCACAGCACTTACTTGTCATGTTTCTGAAGACCCCTAAATATTTTCCGTGGAGCAGCTCCGTGGCTCAGTGGTTAGCGATGCTGCCTCACACTGCTGGGGACCCAGGTCCGATTCCATCCTCTGGCAACTGTTTTACACATTTTTTCTGTGTCTGTGTGAGTTTTTTCTGCATGCTCCGGTTCCCACCCACTATCCAAAAATGTGCAGGTTATTGACCTTGCTGAACTGCCTATAGTGTTCAGGAATGTGCAGATTAGGTCCATTAGTCAGGGGTAAATATAGGATAGGGCAATGGGTCTGGTTGGTTTAATCTTCAGAGGATCGGTGAGAACTTGGTGGGCGGAAGGGCCTGTTTCCACACTGTAACGATTCCAATTCTAATATTCATCTGAATCTCTTCCGTCCAGTCGTGCCACTTTCGGTTTTAACATTGTAACTGTTTCTCTCTGTTTCTCTCCATGCCCTTGATTAAGAACTTTGTAGTGTCAATGATGCCAATCTTATGTAATTTCAGAACCAATGAATTTGTACATCTTGTGTTATTGTTCACTTCCCAGTTTATGGTGCTCCATGTTAGACAGGGCTTTTGAGCAACTTTGATACACGTCTTTCAAGCTGTTCAAAACCAGAAATTAATGGAGAAACTCAGCAGTTCTGGCATCATCTGTGAAGACAGAGAACAGAGGTAACGTTTCAAGTCCAGCTTGACCCTTGTTCAGAATTGAAAAAGTCGTTTTAATCCCTTGACAAGAGTGGACGAGGGATGATAGGAACAGAACATGTGGAGGTGCAATGTCATAGAGGAGGGACTTTTGATTGTGGTGAAAGAGAAATAGATGTAAATTGGGTGTATATTAAAGTGTGAATGGGAGAAATGGCTTCTCTCTACTGAGTGCAATATAAACAAGACATAGACAAGGTCATAGGGAAACCAGGAAGCAGATGTTACGAATAATGGAGAACAGCCACAATGGGTTCAGACTGTGAAGTTATGGAAATGAATGTTAACTCCTACGGGAAGTAACGTACAATGCGTAAAGTGAGGTGTTACTCGAGCTTGGGTTGTGCTTCATTGGAACATTTCAGCAGCGCAGGACCGAAATGTCAGCATGAGGGCAAGGAAGGTTATTGAAATGGGAAGCAGTGAGAAGGTCAGGGTTATTCCTCCGGAAAGAGTGAGAATATTCCTCAGTGCTCAGCATGAGAGCAAGGAAGGTTATTGAAATGGGAAGCAGTGAGAAGGTCAAGGTTATTCTTCCAGACGGAGTGGGAATATTCCTCAGTGCAGTCTCTGTTTGGTCTCCCCAGTGTAAAGGAGACTGCATTATGAGGAGCAGAGAGGAAGACAGGAAGACTGGATTGAAAGAGGATAAGTGAAATATTGCTTCACCAGGGAGTTGTGATTGAGTCAGTCTCTGCTGATGATATGTTCAGCCACATGCAGAAGTTCCCCCGAATGATTGAATAGAACCAGACATCTAACTTGAGGATTTCTGTCTCACATCTGGTCTGAGTCGTGATGTGGAATTACACCCAGAGGAAGGTCAGTGGGTATACATGGGTAGACGTTCAAGCAGATATCCCATGCTGCTCAGAAATCATTGTTTCTGTTCGAAAAGAAGGACTCGAAAGAAGATGAGCCACATAAAGTCTGTCAAGGATATTTTTAATGACAAATTAACGAACATTAGAGTGTGCCCAGATTTAAGACATTTATTTCAGGGACCATACGCAGATGCGAGGCAAGAATTTCAATTGTGCTTCCGAAATTACACATTGAAATCCCTACCATTGCTGCTCCATCCTCTTTCCTGCTTGTCTACCCTTTCTGATTCCAGGTTCTCCCTTTCCAATTATTAAGCACATTCTGTAACATTCTGATCCCTTCCCACTACAACTGAAGTTCTTTGATCAAGTCTACCTTCGTTGCAGTAGCATCAAGCTACGTTTGTGCTGCCACTTTGCCTCTGGCCTCAGTGTGGTTCGGCCTCTCCATTCATGCTGTTTTACACCTCCCACTCACACCTCACTCTGGAAAGTTTCCTTCTTGGAGTAAACTTTATTGAAAACTTCTCTTCCCCTTTGCACTGAATAATTCAAATTTCAAAAAGTATTCATGCCTTCATCTCACTGTGCTAAAGGCAACTGCACGCTGACCGTGTGGTATAACAATTCCTTTTCTTACATAGCTCTGGCCAGAGAAATGTTTTCACTGTAGAGATCATCACCCCCTTTAGACAAAGGAATTTATTTTTTTGACGTCGTATTGGCACTCGTAAGAGTTTCACGCTGCCTTAGTATTATAACATGGAGAAGAACAAATCACAGTGTTTCAAATTTGCAATGCTGATTAGTAAATGCTTGTACTTGAAGTTAGTATCAAATGGAATGGAGAGCTGACATTCTGGAAGTTAATAAAATCATGGGAGGCATGGATAGGGTGAATTGCCAAAGTCTTTTCCACACGATGGGGGAGACCAACCATATAGGATACAGCTTTAAGGTGAAAAGAGGAAGATATAACAGGGACAAAACGGCAACATTTTCATGCAGAGGGTGTGTGTGTATGGAATAAGCTGTCAGATGAACTGGTAGATGCAAGTACAGCGACAACATTTAAAAGGAATTTGGACAAACATATTAATGGGAAGCGTTTAGAGGCATGTGGACCAAATGCATTCAGATGAGACTAGTTTAGTTTGGAAAACCTGGTCAGCATGGACATTTTGGATGAAATGTTTGTGTGTAATATGACTATATGAATCTAGAAAGCGATGGAAAAATCAAGACATAGACGGATAAAGGATAAAAAAATGATGTAAATAAATTGGCAAGAAATATAAAAACAAGAATCACAAGTTTTTCTGTGTGTATATAAAAAGTTGAAGATGAGTGTGTGATCTTTGATAGAATGAAAGTCAGGAAAGTATATTGAGGACATTCGGAAGGTATGACTGGGGAAGTGGCTAAAGGGAACAGGCAGATAATTTACACCAGTATTTGACATCAATCCTCACAGGGAAGGCACAGTAAGTATTTCAAAATCATCAAGAAAATGGTAATAGGAGGGTTCGTGAACTGACTCTAACAAAAGATACAAGATTTTTAACAAAGGATCAAACTAAGGATAGGCAGGTCAGCAGTAATTCATAATTGGTTTTTAAAGAAGTGGCTACAGAGTGACTGGTGCCACTGTGTGGAATATTCCATCACTCTCTGAATTACAGAAGTGTTCCAGCAAAACTCGTGAAGCTCCAATATGGCGCCTGTTTTCAAGGATGGAGCGAGACCGAAAGCAGGAACCATTTATCCTGACCATTATTGCTGGGAATCTGCGACAGTCTGTTATTAAGGAAGGAATTGCAGGGTGTTTAGAAAAGCATTAGGCAGAGTCCCCATGGCTTTACGAAAGGGAAACTATATTTTGCCTTGTAAAATCATGCAAAGTTTTTCTGGACATCCCATGAGAATGTAATAAGCGGACTTAATAAAGTGGAACTGGTAGACATGAGGCTTTCCAGAGATTTTCCACAAGGTATCACAAAGTAAAGGTTCTTCCACCAGACAGAAACTCATAGTATGATGGATAATATGGGATGACAGATGGTTATCACAAAGAAATTGAAGAGTCAGGATTCATCGATCTTTATGATAAAGACATATCTACTGGAGTAGCACGAATATCAGTCCAATGGCTTCAGTTATTGACATGTATACTGAGAGCGTGAAGGAGAGAGCTGAGTGAAATACGCATCCGAGTTTGAGGATGATACTGAAAAACAAAAGGCCGGCTGTTGTTTAATGAAGAAGAGTCCCAGCAAAAGAGCAGTGCAAAGGGATTGGAGTGTTCCTGCGCATGAAACATAAAGTCATCATGCTGATGCAGAAAGTAACTAAATTGGTACATCAAGCGGGTTTCTCTGATGAAAGGATTGAATTATTGAGTACATCTAAAATGGTGAGGCAATTATTCATTGTGCTTGAAATGAATGAGCGTGACATTACTGAAATGGACAAGGTACAGAGGGGGCTTGACAAGGTATTTGTTGAGAATGTGGTTCCACACCTGGGCAGACTGTCTCATTCCAGGACATTGATACAGAATAAGGGATATCGATTTCAAACCGAGATGTAAAGAAATGTCATCTTTCAGAAAATAGTGAATGTCTGGTATTCCCGAACCCAGAGAGTTGTGGAAGGTGGGTCACTGAATGTATTCACAGAGGGGGTGGATTGGTTTCGGACATATAGGCGAGTTGAGAGATACAAGGTGGTAGCAGGAAAGTGGAGTTGAACCAGCCTGGATTCTACAAGTACATTTTCGAAACAAGGCTTAACCAGCAGTGTGACCTCGATATGCTCCTGTGTAGCAGGTCCGAAGGGCTGAATGAAACATCAGAGCATAGGGCTGAGGGACACGAGTGGGCCATTCGGCCATTTCACACTACTTCATCTGTAAAGTATGTCATCTCATTGTGTTCTCAGCTGTACTTTTCTCTCCATGCACCATTATCCCTGATACACATGTCTATGGAAAATCAGACGAAGCCAGCCTCGATATTACAGAAATATTCAGCCATCACATACTTCTGGGAAAGAGAATTCCCACTTGAATAAATGCCCACTTTGTGAATTCTTCTCACTCCAGTTCTGACTGTGGTTGGAAGGTGCCACTGTTACCTTTTCTAGTACCGCTCCTCCACTGTTTGCAACAATTTTAAATGCAACCAGGTTGGAGATATGGCCGATGATAAAGGTCTCAGTCTGGGTCAGGTTCAGTGATAGGAACAAGTCAGGCAGATTTCTTTAGTCAGCCACATATAACTAATAGAAATAACGGAGCAGCATGGTGGATCTGTGGTTAGCACTGCTGCCTCATATCACCAAGGAGCTGGGCTCAATCGCAACCATCAATACTGACCACATCTGTGTGTGTTTCCTCCCGGTGATCCACGTTCCTCCCACCGTCCAAAGATGTGCAAGTTAGAGTTAATTGGCCATGCTCAATTGCCCATAGTGCTCAGGGATGAGTAGGTTAGCTGGTTTAGTCATGTAAAATGCAGGATTACATGGTTAGGGAGGGGGATAGGTCTGGGTGGGATGCCGATCAATGGGCCAGTGTGGACTCAATGGACAGAATGTCCTGCTTCGACACTGTAGAGGTTCTATGACAATGGCAAGTTTGGTCCAGATAATCACACAGTGGTTATTTACCTGATCCATGCTCCTCACGGTCTTGCATATTTCAATATGATCATCTCTCATTCCAAGAATAAACTATTAAAGCCCCCATAATATAAGTCCTTCATTTCTGGAATACATGAAATGAAACATCTCTGAACTGCTTCCAATGTAATTATACCTTTTATCAGATAAGGAGACCAAAAAAAAAAAAAAATTCACACCCCAGATGAGGTTATTTATTATTTTCTCAGTGTTGTGAGTCTTTGGATATCTCTTCCCGCAGAGAAATTTCCTGCAAGTGAATAAGAGAATGCAATAGTATGTCATGCAATGATGCCTGATCATGACTGAATGGAGGCAGATAACCGCACGGAATTTCAATGAATTTGAAGTAAAAAGAGAAAAAAGCACTTGGCAGATCCAAGTGTGTGAAGGTATTTGAAAGGTGAGAGACAATAGACAATAGACAATAGGTGCAGGAGTAGGCAATTTAGCGCTTCGAGCCTGCACCGCCATTCAATATAATCATGGCTGATCATTCTTAATCAGTATCCTGTTCCTGCCTTATCTCCATAACCCTTGATTCCACTATCTTTGAGAGCTCTATCCAACTCCTTCTTAAATGAATACAGAGCGTGGGCCTCCACTGCCCCCTGTAGCAGAGCATT
>NW_025206935.1:0-12247 GCF_004010195.1 Chiloscyllium plagiosum | reverse complement strand
TTGTTGTGTAAATAGCTCTCTGAGTTACCCTGTGAATGTTTAGTTATTAATAATCGCGCTGTACCTTACCATAATGTAAATAGCTCTCTAAGTTGCCCAGTAAATGTTTAGATATTGACATGAGCGGTATACCTTACTATGGTGAAAATATCTATCTGAGTTACCCTGTAAGTGTTTAGATATTACATGATTGGTATACCTTATTGTAGTGTAAATAGCTCTCGGACTTACCCAGTAAATGTTTAGAAATTGAGATGAGCAGTATATCTTTAGATATTACATGATTAGTATACCTTATTGTTGTGTAAACAGTTCTCTGACTTATCCAGTAAATGTTTAGAAATTGAGATGAGCAGTATAGTTACACTGTAAATGTTTAGTTATGACATGAGTGGTATACCCTTCTGTAGTGTAAATAGATCTCTGAGAGATACTGTGAATGTTTAGTTATTACATGAAGAGTAGACCTTGCTGTAGTGTAAATAGCTACCTGAGTTTCCCTTAAATGTTTAGATATAGGCGTGAGTGGTATACATTACTGTAGTGCATATAGGTCTCTGAGTTATTCTGAAAATGTTTAGATATTGACATGAGCGGTATATCTTACTGTAGTGTAAATCTCTATCTGAGTTACACTGTAAATGTTTAGTTATTACATGAGCGGTATACCTTACTGTAGTGTATATATCTGTCTGAGTTTCCTTGTAAATGTTTAGTTATTACACGAGCGGTATACCTTACTGTTGAGTAAATAGCTTCTGAGTTACCCTGTGAATGTTTAGAGATTTACATGAGAGGTATACTTTACTATGGTGTAAATACTCTCTGAGTTATGCTGTAAATGTTTAGATATTGACATAAGAGATATGCCTTACTGCAGTGTAAATATCTATCTGAGTTACCCTGTAAATGTTTAGTTATTGACACGTGCGTTATACCTTACTGTAGTGTAAATATCTGTCTCAGTTACCCGGTAAATGTTTAGTTATTCACATGAGCGGTATACCTTACTGTAGTATAAATATCTGTCTGAGTTACCTTGTAAATATTTAGTTAATACACGAGCGGTATACTTTACTGTCGAGTAAATAGCTCTCTGAGGTACACTGTGAATGTTTAGAGATTGACATGAGAGGTATACTTCACTGTGGTGAAAATAGCTCTCTGAGTCATCCTGTAAATGTTTCGATATTGACATAAGAGATATGCCTTACTGTAGAGTAAATAGTTCTCTGAGTTACACTGTAAATGTTTAGTTATTGACATGAGCAGTATACCTTACTGTACCGTAAATATGTATCTGAGTTCCCCTGTAATGTTTAGTTATTAACATGAGTGGTATAACTTACTGTACACTAAATAGCTCTCTGAGTTACCCTGTAAATGTTTAGTTATTGACATGAGGGGGATACATTACGGTAGTTTAAATATTTATCTGAGTTACCCTGTAAATGTTCAGTTAATGACATGAGCGGTATAACACATTGTAGTGTTAATATCAATCGCAGTTACCCTGTCAATGTTTAGATATTGATATGTGCGTTATACCTTACTGTAGTGTAAATATCTATCTCAGTTATCCTGTAAATGTTTAGTTATTGACATGAGAGGAATATCCTACTGTAGTGTCAATATCTCTCTGAGTGACTTTGTATATGTTTAGTTATGACACGAGCGGTATGCCTTACTGTAGAATAAATAGCTCTCTGAATTACCCTGTGAATGTTGAAAGAATGACATGAGAGGTATACTTTACTGTGGTGTAAATATCTCTCTGAGTTATCCTGTAAATGGTTAGATATTGATATGAGAGATATGCCTTCCTGTAGTGTAAATAGCTCTCTGAATTACTCTGGAAATTAGATTAGATTATATTACAGTGTGGAAACAGGCCCTTCGGCCCCACAAGTCCACACCGACCCGCCGAAGCGAAACCCACCCATACCCCTACATTTACCCCTTACCTAACACTACGGGCAATTTAGTATGGCCAATTCACCTGACCCTGCACATCTTTGGACTGTGGGAGGAAACCGGAGCACCCGGAGGAAACCCACGCAGACACGGGGAGAATGTGCAAACTCCACACAGTCAGTCGCCTGAGGCAGGAATTGAACCCAGGTCTCAGGCGCTGTGAGGCAGCAGTGCTAACCACTGTGCCACCGTGCCGCCCAAATGTTTAGATATTGACATGAGCGGTACAACTTACTGTAGTGTAAATACCTCTCTGAGTTGCACTGTAAATGTTTAGTTATTGACATGAGATTCATACCTTACTGTACCATAAGTATCTATCTGAGATACACTGTACATGTTGAGTTATTACATGAGCGGTATACCTCACTGTAGTGTAAATAGCTCTCTGAGTTACCCTATAAATGTTTAGTTATTGACATGAGGGTGATACATTACTGTAGTTTAAATATTTATCTGAGTTACACTGTAAATTTTTTGTTAATGACATGAGCGGTATAACTCATTGCAGTGTAAATATCAATCTCAGTTAATTTGTAAATGATTAGATATTGACATGAACGGTATAACTTTCTGTAGTGAAAATAGCTGTCTGAGTCACCCTGTAAATATTTAGTTATTGACATGCGTGTGATACCTCACTGCAGTGTAAATAGCTCGCTGAATTACCCTGCACATGTTTAGATATTGACTTGAGTGGTATACTTTACTGTAGTGTAAGCAGCTCTCTGAGTTCCCCTGTAAATATTTAGTTACTGACATGAGATCATACCTTACTGTACTGCATAAAAGCTATCAAAGTTGCAAGGTAAGTGTTTAGATATTGACATGAGCATTTTAACTTCCTGTGGTGTAAATATCTTTTTGAGATACCCTGTAAATGTTCAGTTATTGACATGAGCGGTATACTATACTGTAGTGTAAATAGCTCTCTGAGTTACCCTGTAAATGTTTACTTATTGACATGAGCGGTATATCTTACTTTGGTGAAAATATCTATCTGAGTTACACTGCCACTGTTTAATTATTGACATGTGCGTTATAACTTACTGTATTGTAGATATCTATCACAATTACCCTGTAATGTTTAGATATTGACATGAGAGGTATACCTTACTGAAGTATAAATAGCTCTCTGAGTTACCCTATAAATGTTAAGTTATTGAGATGAGCGGAATACCTTACTGGAGGGTAAATAGCTCTCTGACTTATAAGGTAAACTTTTAGTTATTACATGAGCAGTGTTCCTCACTATGGTGAAAATAGCTCTCTGAGTTACCCAGTAAATGTTTAGCTCATGTCATGAGCGGTATACCTCCCTGTAGTGTAAATATCTATCTGAGATACCCTGTAAATGTTTAGTTATTGACATGCCCGTTATACCTTACTATAGTGAAATTATCTATCTGAGTTACACTGTAGATGTTTAGTTTTTGACATGAGCGGTATACCTTACTGTAGCGACAATAGCTGTCTGAGTTACCCTGAAAATGTTTAGTTATTGACACGAGCGCTATACCTTACTGTCGTGTAAATCTCAATTTGAGTTACCCTGTAAATGTTTAGTTATTTCATGAGCGTTACACTTAAGTATAAATAGCTCTCCGAATTACCCTGGAAATGTTTAGTTATTGACATCAGAGGTATATATTACCATACTGTAAATAGATCTCTGAGTTAACCTGTAAATGTTTACTTATTGACATGAGCGGTATACCTCACTGTTATGTAAATATCTATCTGAGATACCCTGCAAATGTTTAGTTATTGACATGCGCGTTATACCTAACTGTAGTGAAATTATCTATCTGAGTTACACTGTAGATGTTTAGTTTTTGACATGAGCGGTATACCTTACTGTAGTGTAAATAGCTCTCTGAATAACCTTGTGCATGTTTAGTTATTGACATGTGCGTTATAACTTACAGTAGTGTAAATATCCAGCTCAGTTACCCTGTAATGTTTAGATATTGACATGAGAGTTATACCTTACTGAAGTATAAATAGCTCTCTGAGTTACCCTGTAAATGTTAAGTTATTAACATGAGCGGAATACCTTACTGCAGTGTAAACATCTATCTGAGTTACGCTGTGAATGTTTAGAGATTGACATGAGCGGGATATCTTACTGTGGTGTAAATTGTTTAATGAGTGACCCTCTAAATCTTTAGATATTGACATGAGCGGTATACCTTACTCTCGTATAAATATGTCTCTGAGTTACCCTGCAAATGTTCAGTTATTGACATGAGCAGTATACCTTACTGTACTGTAAATAGCTCTCTGAGTTACCCTGTAAATGTTTAGTTATTGACATGAACGGTATACATTACCATACTGTAAGTAGCTCTCTGAGTTACCCTGTAAATATGTACTTATTGACATGAGCGGGAAATCTTACTTTGGTGTAATTATCTATCTGAGTTACCCTGCCACTGTTTTATTATTGACATTTGCGTTATAACTTACTGTATTGTAAATATCTATCACAGTTACCCTGCAATGTTTAGATATTGACATGAGAGGTATGCCTTACAGAAGTGTAAATTGCTCTCTAGTTACCCTATAAATGTTAAGTTATTGAGATGAGCGGAATACCTTACTGAAGTGTAAATATCAACTGAGTTACCCTGTAAATGTTTAGTTATTGACATGAGCGGTATACAATACTGCAGTGTAAATAGCTCTCTGAGTTACACTGTAAATGTTTAGATATTGACATGAGCGGTATATCTTACTGTAGTGTAAATAGCTCTCTGAGCTAACCTGTAAATGTTTAGTTTTTTGACATGAGCGGTATACCATACTGTAGTGTAAATAGCTCTCTGCGTTACCCTGTACATGTTTAGATATTGACATGAGCGGTATACCTTACTGGAGGGTAAATAGCTCTCTGACTTATAAGGTAATCTTTTAGTTATTACATGAGCAGTGCTCCTCACTATGGTGTAAATATCTATCTGAGCGGTATACCGATATTGACATAAGTGGTATACCTTCCTGCAGTGTAAATCTCTATCTGAGTTACCCTGTAAATGTTTAGTTATTACATGAGCGTTATAAGTCTCTGTAGTGTAAATAGCTGTCTGAGTTACCCTAAATGTTTAGTTATTAACATGAGCGGTATACCTTACTCTACTGTAAATAGCTCTCTGAGTTACCCTGTAAATGTTTAGTTATTGACATAGTGGTATCCCTTACCGTAATGTAAATAGCTCTCTGATTTACCCTGTAAATGTTTCGTTCTTGACGTGTGCGGTATATCTTACTGTAGTGTAAATATCTATCTGAATACTCTGTAAATGTTTAATTATTGACATGTGCGTATTACCTTACTGTACTGCAAATTATCTGTCTCAGTTACCCTGTCAATATTTAGATATTGACATGAGAGGTAACCCTTATGGTAGTTTCAATCGCCCTCTGAGTTACCCTGTAAATGTTAAGTTATTTAACTTGAGCGGTATACCTTACTGTCGTGTAAATATCTATCTGAATTACCCTGTAAATGTTTAGTTGTTGCCATGAGTGGTATACCTTAATGTAGCGTAAATAGCTCTCTGAGTAACCCTGTAAAATGTTTAGTTATTAATATGAGCCTTATAACTTTTCTGTACTGTAAATAGCGATCTGAGTTACCCTGAAAATGTTTAGTTATTAACATGAGCTTTATACCTTTTCTGTACTGTAAATAGCTATCTGAGTTACCCACTAAATGCTTCATTATTGACATGTGCGTATACCTTACGGTAGTGAAATTATCTGCCTCAGTTACCCTGTAAATGCTTAGTTTTTGACATGAGCGGTATACCTTACTGCAGAGAAAATTGTTGTCTGAGTTACCCTGTATATGCTTAGATATTGACATGAGCGGTATACCTTACTGTAGTGTAAATAGTTCTCTGAGTTACCCTGGAAATGTTTAGTTATTATATGAGTGGTATATCTCACTGTAGTGTGAATAGGTTCTGAGTTACCCTATACAACGTTACATGAGTGGTATAACTTACTGCAGTGTAAATACCCTGTTACCCTGTTAATGTTTAGTTATTATCATGAGCGGTATACCTTACTGTACTTTAAATAGCTATCTGAGTTTACCTGTAAATGTTTAGTTATTGACATGAGCAGTATACCTTACTGCAGTATAAATATCTATCTGAGTTCCCCTGTAATGTTTAGTTATTGACATGAGTGGCATACCTTACTGTAGTGTAAGTAGCTCTCTGAGTCACCCAGTAAATGTTTAGATATTGAAATGGGCGGAATCCCTTACTGTAGTGTAAATATCTATCTGAGTTACCCTTAAATGTTTAGTTGTTGACATGAGCAGTATGCCTTACTGTAGTGTAAATCTCTATCTGAGTTATACTGTAAATTTTTAGTTATTGCATGAATCGGTATACCACACTGTATTTTAAATAGCTCTCTGAGTTACCCTGCAAATGTTTAGTTATCAACATGAGCATTATACCTTACTGTACTGTAAATAGCTATTTGAGGTACGCTGTAAATGTTTAGTTATTGACATGAGTGGTATACCTTACCGTACTGTAAATATCTCTCTGAGTAACCCTGTAAATATTTAGTTCTTGACATGAGTGGTATATCTTACTGTAGTGTAAATATCTATCCGAGCACCCTGTAAATGTTTAATTATTGACATGCGCATATTACATTATTGTAGTGTAAATATCTGTCTCAGTTACCCTGTAAATGTTTAGATATTGACATGAGCGGTATACCATACTGTATTGTAAAATATCTATCTCAGTTACCCTGTAAATGTTTAAATATTGACATGAGCGTTATACCTAATTGTAGAGTAAATATCTATCTCCCTTACCGTATAAATGTTTAGTTATTGACATGAGCATTATACCTTACTGTAGTGTACATGGCTGTCTGATCTAACCTGTAAATGTTAAGATATTGACATGAGTGATATACCTTACTGTCGTGTAAATAGCTGTCTATATTTCCCTGTAAATTATGACATATTGACATAACATGTCTACCTTCCTGTCGTGTAAATATCAATCTGAGTTTACCCTGTAAATGTTTAGATATTGACATGGCGGTATACCTTACTGTAGTGTAAATATCGATCTGGGTGTATCCTGCAAATTTTTAGTTATTGAAATGAGCGGTATACCTTACTTAGTGTTAATAGCTCTCTGAGTAGCACTGTAAATGTTTAGTTATTGACATGAGCGGTATACCTTACTGTAGTGTAAGTAGCTCTCTGACGTACCCTGCAAATGTTAGTTACTACATGAGTGGTAAATCTTACTGTCGTGTAAGTAGCTCTCTGATTTACCCTGTAAATGTTTCGATATTGACATGAGTGTTTTACCTTACAGTTGTGCAAATAACTCTCTGAGGTTCACTGTAAATGTATAGATATTGACATGAGTGGTATACCTTGATATAGGGTAAATAGCTGTTTGTGTTACCCTGTAAATGTTTTCATATTGACATGACTGGTATACCTTACTATGGTGTCAATATCTATCTCAGATTACCATTCTGTAGCATAAATAGCTTTCTGAGTTACACTATAAAAGTTTAGATATAGACATGAGCGGTATCACTTGCTGTAGTGCAAATACCTATCTGAGTTTACCCTGTAAATGTTTAGATATTGAAATGAGCGGTATACCTTACTGTAGACTCAATCGCTATCTGAGATACCCTGTAAATGTTTCGATATTGACATGAACATTATTCCTAACTGTAGTGTAAATAGCTCTCTGAGTCATTCTGTAAATGTTTAGTTATTGACATGAGTGGTATACCTTACTGTAGTGTAAATATTTATCTGAGTTACCATGTAAATGTACAGTTATTTACATGAGTGTTATACATTACTGTAGTGTAAAAAGCTCTCTGAGTTATCCTGTAAACGTTTAGACGTTGACCTGAGTGGTATAACTTACTGTAGTGTAAATTTCTATGTGAGTACCCGGTAAATGTTTAGTAATTGACATGAGCGGTATACCTTACTGTAGTATAAATAGCTGTCTGAGTTACGCTGTAAATGTTTAGTTGTTGACATGAGCGGTATACCTTACTGTCGAGTAAATAGCTACCTGAGTTACCCTGCAAATGTTGAGATATCGATATGAACGGTATACTTTACTATAGTGTAAATAGCTCTCTGAGTTACCCTGTAAATGTTTAGCTAATAACATGACCGGTATACCTTATTGTAGTGTCAATATCTCTCTGTGTTTACCCTGTAAATGTTTAGACACTGACATGAGCGGTATACCGTACTGTAGCGTAAATATCTATCTCAGGTACCCTGTATATGTTCAGTTATTTAAATGAGCGGTATACCTAATTGTCGAGTAAATATCTATCTCCGTTACCGTATAAATGTTCACTTATGGACATGAGCTGTCCACCTAAATGAAGTGTACCTATCTATCTGAGTTACCCGGTAAACGTTTAGTTATTAACATGAACGGTGTACCTTACTGTAGTGTAATTATCTATCTCTGTTACCCTGTAAATGTTTAGTTATTGACATGAGCGGTATTACTTACTTTAGCTTAAATATCTATCTGAGATACCCGGTACATATTTACTTATTACATGAGCACTAGACGTTACTGTAGTTAAAATAGCTCTCTGAGTTACCCTGTAAATGTTCAGTTATTGACATGTGTGTTTTACCTTACTGTAGTGTAATTATCTATCTCAGTTACCCTGTAAATGTTTAGGTTTTGACATGAGCGGTATATCTGACTCTAGTGAAAATAGCTGTCTGAGCTACCCTGTAAATGTTTAGTTATTGACATGAGCGATATAGTTTACTGTTGTGTAAAAAGCTCTCCTACTTACCCCATATATGTTTAGTTATTGACATGAGCAGTATACCTTAATGTACTGTAAATAGCTATCTGAGTTGCACTGTAAATGTTTAGTTATTGACATGAGCGCTATACCTTACTGTAATGAAAGTTTCTATCTGAGTTACACTGTAAATGTTTAGATATTGACATAAGCCATATACTTTCCTGTAGTATAAATAGCTCTGTGAGTTACCCTGTAAATATTTAGTTATTAAACGAGTGGTATACCTTACTGTCGTGTAAATAGCTGTCTGAGTTCCCCTGTAAATGTTTATATATTGACATGAGCGGTACACCATACTGTACTATAAATAGCGCTCTGTTTTACCCTGTAAATGCTAAGTTATTACATGAGTGGTATACCTTACTGCAGTGTAAATAGCTACCTGATTTACACTGTAACTGTTTAGATATTCACATAAGCAGTATACCTCACTGTTGTGTAAATAGCTCTCTGATTTACACTGTAAATGTTTTGCTATTGACATGAGCAGTATTCCTTACTGTAGTGTAAATATCTCTCTGAGTTACCCTGTAAAAGTTTAGATATTGACACAACCACTATAAATACTGCAGTGTAAATAGCTATCTGAGTTACTGTGTAAATGTTTCGACGTTGACATGAGCGGTATACCTTACTTTAGTGCAAATAGCTCTCTGAGTTGCCCTGTGTATGCTTAGATATTGACATGAGCAGTGTACCATATTGTAGTTTAAATAGCTATCTGAGTTACCCAGAAAAAGTTGAGATATTGGCATGAGTGGTATACCATACTGTACTGTACTTCGCTCTCTGAGTTACCCTGTAAATGTTTAGTTATTACATGAGCAGTATGCCGTACTGTAGTGTTAATAGCTATCTAAGCTACCCTGTAAATGTTTAGATATTGACATGAGTCGCATACTTTCCTGCAATGTACATAGCTCTTTGAGGTGCTCTGTAAATGTTTAGATATTACACGACTGGTATACCTTACTGTAGTGTAAGTAGCTCTCTGAGTTGCCCTCTAAATGTTGAGATATTGACATGAGCAGTTTCTCTTGCAGTCGTGTAAATAACTATCCGAGTTATCTTTTAAATGTTTAGATATTGACATGAACGGTGTACATTACTGTAGTGTAAATTGCTACCTGAGTTTCCCTGTAAATGTTTAGAAATTGTCATGAGTGGTATACCTTTATGAGTTGTAAATAGCTCTCTGAGTTCCCCTGTAAATGTTTAGATTTTGACATGAGCTGTATACCTTTCTGCAGTGTAACTAGCTCTCTGAGTTACCCTGTAAATGCTTAGTTATTACATGAGTGGTATACCTTACTGTAGTGTAAATATCTGTCTGAGTTACCCTGTAAATGTTTAGTTATTGACATGAGCGTTATATCTTACTGAAGTGTAAATATTTATCGGAGTTACCCTGTAAATGTACAGTTATTTACATGAGTAGTATGCATTATTGTAGTGTAAATAGCTCTCTGAGTTATCCAGTAAATGTTCAGATGTTGACATGAGTGGTATACCTTACTGTAGTATACATAGCTACCTGAGTTACTCTGTAAATATTGAGATATTGACATGAGCGGTATACTTTACTGTAGTGTTAGTAGCTCTCTGAATTATCCTGCAAATGTTGAGATATTGACATGAGCACTATATGTTGCTGTAGTGTAAATATCTATCTGAGTTACCTTTTAAATGTTTAGATATTGACATGAGCTGTGTATATTACTATAGTGTAAAGAGCTACCTGAGTTTCCCTGTAAATATTTTGTTATTGACATGTGCGTTACACCTTACTGTAATGTAAATATCTATCTCAGTTACCCTGAAAATATTTAGATATTGACATTAGCAGTATACTTTATTGTCGTGTAAATAGCTCTCTGAGTTACCCTGTAAATGTTTTGATATTGACATGAGCGGTATACCTTACTGTAGTGTAAATATCTCTCTGAGTTACACTGTAAAATTTAGTTATTGACATGTGCGTTATAACTTACTGTAGTGTAAACATGTATCTCAGTTACCCTGTAAATGTTTATTTATTGACATGAGCGGTATACCTTACTGTAGCGTTAATAGCTCTCTGGGTTACCCTGTAAATGATTAGATATTGACATGAGCAGTATAACATATTGTAGTTGAAATAGGTATCTGAGATACCCAGAATAAGTTTAGATATTGACATAAGCAGTATAACATTCTGTAGTGTAAATAGCACTCTGAGTTACCCTGTAAATGTTTAGTTAATACATGAGTGGTGTAACTTACTGCAGTGTAAATATCTATCTGAGTCACACTGTAAATGTTTAGATTTTTACATGAGCAGTATACCTTACTGTCGTGTAAATAGCACTCTGAATTACCCTGTAAATGTTTAGATATTGATAGGAGCGGTAAACCTTACTGTAGTGTAAATAGCTATCTGAGGTACTCTTTAAATGTTTAGTTATTACATGAGCGGTATACCGTACTGTAGTGTCAATAGCTATCTATGTTACCCTGTAAATGTTTAGATATTGACGTGAGTCGCATACTTTCCTGTAGTGTAAATAGCTCTATGAGGTACTCTTTAAATGTTTAGTTATTACACCACCGGAATACCTTACTGTAGTGTAAATAGCTCTCTGAGTTGCCCTCTAAATGTTTAAATATTGACATGAGCAGTATATCTTGCTGTAGTGTAAATAGCTATCTGAGTTACCTTTTAAATGTTTAGATATTGACATGAAGGGTGTAAATTACTGTAGTGTAACTAGCTCTCTGGGTTACCCTGTAAATGTTTAGTTCTTACATGAGTGGTATAACTGTCTGCAGTGTAACTATCTCTCTGAGTTACCCTGTAAATGTTTAGTTTTTCCATGAGCACTACACCTTACTGTAGTGTAAATATCTATCTGAGTTACCCTGTAAATGTTTAGTTATTGACATGTGTGGTACACCTTACGTAGTGTAATTATCTATCTCAGTTACCCTGTACTGCGCTGTAAATGTTTAGTTATTGGCATGAGTGGTATACCTTACTGTAGTGTAAATACTTATCTGAGTTACCATGTAAATGTACAGTTATTTACATGAGTGTTATACATTACTGTAATGTAAAAAGCTCTCTGAGTTATCCTGTAACCGTTAAGATGTTGACCTGAGTGGTATAACTTACTGTAGTGTAAATTTCTTTCTGAGTTTACCCTGTAAATGTTTCGTAATTGACATGAGCGGTATACCTTACTGTAGTATAAATAGCTGTCTGAGTTATGCTGTAAATATTTAGTAGTTGACATGAGCGGTATACCTTACTGTCGAGTAAATAGCTACCTGAGTTACTCTGCAAATGTTGAGATATTGATATTAACGGTATACTTTACTGTAGTGTAAATAGCTCTCCGAGTTACCCTGTAAATGTTTAGCTAATAACATG
>NW_025206934.1:5080-12247 GCF_004010195.1 Chiloscyllium plagiosum | reverse complement strand
CAATCCAAGACAAGTAAGGCGTCAGAGTTGTGTCTGTTCATGATTCGGCCGCCTGCATCTATCAGGGAAATGGTGTGTGCAGATGAATAACGGTATTCCTGGTGAAAGAAACAAATGAAATGCTCTTGGTGCTCACATCATGCAGGTTTGTCAGATATTATTGAATTATTGAATGTCTACAGTGTGTATGCAGTCCCATTGGGTATACAACAACCTTCTGAATAGCATCCTATCCTTGTTAGTCTGCATTTCCCATGATTAAACCACCCCGCCTGGACATCTTTGGACTGTTGGAGAATACAATGCTGAACGCAGTGGATAATGCATCGTCCATGGATCCGATAATGTCTCAACCGAAATTTGGTACTTAACAACATACTGCAACTTGAACTGTTCCCATACAGCGACAGCACTGGCATCAGTCTGGCAATCTGAAAACTGTGCTTAAATATCCTTCGCATAAAATGAAGGAAACAGCTAAATGCCCCTTGGATCAAACATAGCTCCCAACTGATGTACATTGTTAATATTTAAATATTTCGCTACCTCTAAACTCGCCTTGTTCCGTGACTCTTGATCACCAGTTCAGTGAGGGAAAAGCATATTAACAGCTGGATGTCGAGTTTTCCTTCATAATCACCTTTTCACATAGGCTCGGTTTGGTTGACAATGTGACCACTCAGTTCGCCACAACAAATCTGATTCAAACATGGAGAAAACCTGAACTCTGAAGTGAGATTGATTGTCCTTGGAATCCAAGCCCATTTTTGCCTGATGTGGCATACATGGATCTTTGTAATATTAAAAACTATTCTCACTGAAACTTACATTGACAGGTGCGGTTATGGCAGATAGTTTTTTGAGTCAGCATAGAAATCTGCATGGTTCGCTCTCATATTTTTCCTAGCAATCACCTGGAAGAATTGTGGTTCAGATCGCGATCATTGCGTTCACTCGTGACACTGAACAATACTTGGAATATCTTTCGAAATGGCAGTTAACAATCACACCACAGACGTATCAGGTAATAACCATTTGGAGAAGAGACAATCTAGTCAACAATGCCTGACCTTCAGTAGCAGTTCCTGCATCGAAGCCCACGCTGTCAATATTCGATAACTTCCCAGTTACCAAACGCTGAGCTGGCTAAGAAAAACAAAAACAGTGGCCTCAAGAATTCCAAAATGTTTTCAACATTGGAACTGATGTCACTCCCAAGTCTGTGAACAATTTCATGGCACAAGTCAGCAGTGTGATATAATTCATTCAGCTTTGCGTAGTATATCCACATTGAACAACATTCAATAAGCTTTACAGCATTGCAGACAGCTACACAATTTTTGAAACTGGATCCTTGTATAAGCTGCCACTGCCGACGCATGGTAGCACAGGTTTTATAAAAAAAAATTCACAAACTAGAAAAGCTTGTTAGACAAGATCTTGCAAACTTATGTCTCGCACCGTCTGGTAAACAAAAACAGCAGATACTTGAGTGATTCATCATTCACAAGTTTCCCCTCCAAGATTCATTTCATATCCTGTCTTGGAAATACACCTCAAATCATTCAATCTCACTGGATGATAAATCTGGATATTTGCTCCCTAACAACATTGTATTTCTCCGGATAACACATGCATGATGGTGTGTCAAGAAGGTAACTCAAGACCACTATCATCAAGGTATTTAGCAACACGATCATGAATATACAGCCAGTGAATTCTGTGTACCCTGAATGAATTTAAAGTATTTTTTAAAGATGAATGTCAAAGGCCCGAAGCCACATATTGAAGCTATCTTACTAGATTAGTAGAATAAAATGCTTTTTTCGTTGGTTGGTTTGTTGCAGGAAGAAAATGGTCTCGGGGAAAGAAAGGGGAGAAAGATACAGATAATATTTTCTATTTTTGCAAGATGAAAGTGTTGTTTTTCATTATTGCGGAAAGAAATCAAAAGTTGCAATAAAGCAACTGGAAGAGGGCCATTCGAGAAAGCATGTCACAGTTAGGCAAACCAGATTACGTAATCCGCACTAATATTCAAGTTGTAACGTTGCAATAATGTAAACATTCAAAGGTTATTGAGGGAAGCCAAATAATGAAACTATCGAGACTGGGAAAAAAGTGCACTTGCTTTGCACGTGTTTGGTTTAGAACAGAATAGACGAGAAACCCTACAGTGTGGAAACAGGCAATTTGACCCAAAACTCCACACCAAACCTCCAAAGAGTCTCCATCATAGACTCATACTCCCACCTTTTACCTTTACATTTACCGTTGATTAATGGACCTAATCTACAAATCCTTGAACACTATAGACCATTTCGCTTGGCCAATTCACTGTACCTGCACATCTTTGAATTGTGGGAAGAAAGCAGAGCACCCAGAGGAAACACACGCAGACACAGGGAGAATGCTCAAACTCCAAGCAGACAGTCGCTAGAGGCTGGAACAGAAGCCGGATGCCTGGCGTTGTGAGGCAGCAGTGCTAGCTACTAAGCCACATTGGCAGTTAAACAAAGGGGAAAATGAATTTGTGATTGGAATAATAATGCGGGGATGACAATTATGTGAGAGAACATAGAACAATGCAGCACAATACAGTCCCTTCGGCTCTCGATTTTGCACCGACCTGTTGAACAAATCTGAAGCAAATCTAACCTACATTATTCTTTCCCGCCCATATGCCTATTCAATTGTCATTCAAATGCGGTTAAAGTTACCGAGTCTACTACAGCTTCAGGCAGTGCATTCTATGTCCCTATTCCTGTCTGAGTAAAGAAACTATGCTTGACATCTAGCCTATATCTGTCACCCCTCAACTTAATGCTGTGCCCCCCGTGCTAACTATCGCCATTCGAGGAAAAAATACCCTCAGAGTCCAAACTATGTAACCCTCTGGTGTGCCTCTCAAGCATAAGCAAATTACCGGGTCCTCAGCCTCGAGCAGTGTGATTTGGTGGTGAAGTGGCGCTTTTGAATGTGTATCTGAGACATGCCTATTCTAGGTAATTTTACCAGAATGTGGACTGGCAGGATGCATCTGACGTTGTGTCTATCAGTCGAATGAAAAACGTCGATGCAAAAATGTAAGTATTTTATGTGAACATAGGTGACAAGCGCTTGACAACGGCAGACAGATCATGGCAAAAGAGAAACAAGGGTTAGGAATCCCGTCATTGGAAACTCAGGCCCATAAATTTTCGAGTGGGATCCTCGTGAAAAACAATGCTGCCGAATTATTAATAAACATCATGACAAAGCACAACTGGTTTGAATTGCGAAGTGACAGATCAGAAGGATAAATTGTATATTACCCCTTACTTTGCACGACTTGTGTGTAAGGTTATAACAATGTGTAATATGATTTTTGAGAATTCTGGTTTACTGAGGTGTATTATTAATGGACGAATACAGTTTTTCCTCACCCTGCAGGAATATGATCTGCACAAAGCTGTAAAATTATTTCATAGAGATGCTGAGGCGTTAGGAGTTACTGAAACGGAGGAATTGGAAAGCATATGTTCAGCTTATCTTTCGAAAACTGGGAATGTATTGATTCTATTTGCAACCATTGATTATACTGTGTTCATTAACTTTGCAATAACAATGCTAATTTAATCTCTTTACATAAAGAAACAATCTAAACAAATCAAATTTCATTCGTCTGTGATTCAAACAAAGGTAATTACTTATGCTGATGGCGGAAATGAATTAAATGTCCAAGGTATTAATGAATGTAAATTAAGAGTCACTTCCAGCACAACAGCCACATTGACAATCAGACGCTTTCAATTTCTCGATAATTCTTTCATTCTCACGAGTTGGGAAAATCAATTATCTTATTTATGAAAGACATTTACTGGCCGATCCTCATAATAATCAGTGTACCTGATGAGCTGTTGTAAAATGATTGTTTGGATCATTTTAACTGTTTCAAGTTGTCTGTTTGACACATTAAGTGCATATGTATGCCAATTACACGTTGGAACAGTGATTATTTCATGTATTTTCATTTCAGTGAACCCGGTAACAGCTGTGATACTTTTCCATGGAAACTGTGACCTTTTAAATGTATGACTTTACACATGCTGGCTATGGCAGCAGCTGATTGACTGGCCATGCTAATCAATCTAATACTGAAAATGTGTTGCTGGAAAAGCGCAGCAGGTCAGGCAGCATCCAAGGAACAGGAGAATCGACGTTTCGGGCATAAGCCCTTCTTCAGGAATGAGGAAAGTGTGTCCAGCAGGCTAAGATAAAAGGTAGGGAGGAGGGACTTGGTGGAGGGGCGTTGGAAATGCGATAGGTGGAAGGAGGTCAAGGTGAGGGTGATAGGCCGGAGTGGGGGTGGGGGCGGAGAGGTCAGGAAGAGGATTGCAGGTTCGGAAGCCGGTGCTGAGTTCGAGGGATTTGACTGAGGCAAGGTGGGGGAGGGGAAATGAGGAAACTGGAGAAATCTGAGTTCATTCCTTGTCGTTGGAGGGTTCCGAGGCGGAAGATGAGGCGCTCTTCCTCCAACCGTCGTGTTGCTACGGTCTGGCGATGGAGGAGTCCAAGGACCTGCATGTCCTTGGTGGAGTGGGAGGGGGAGTTGAAGTGTTGAGCCATGCGGTGGTTGGGTTTGTTGGTCTGGGTGTCCCAGGGGTGTTCTCTGAAACGTTCCGCGAGTAGGCGGCCTGTCTCCCCAATATAGAGGAGACCACATCGGGTGCAGCGGATGCAATAGATGATGTGTGTGGAGGCGCCGGTGAATTTGTGGCGGATATGGAAGTATCCCTTGGGGCCTTGGAGGGAAGTAAGGGGGAAGGTATCGGCGCAAGTTTTGCATTTCTTGTGGTTGCAGGGGAAGGTGCCAGGAGTGGAGGTTGGGTTGGTGGGGGTGTGGACCTGACGAGGGAGTCACGGAGGGAGTGGTCTTTTCGGAACGCTGATAGGGGAGGGGAAGGAAACATATCCCTGGTGGTGGGGTCCATTTCCATCGCCCCTCCCCCAAGTCCCTCCTCCCTACCTTTTATCTTAGCCTGCTGGATACACCTTCCTCATTCCTGAAGAAGGGCTTATGCCATAAAACGTCGATTCTCCTGTTCCTTGGATGCTGCCTGACCTGCTGCGCTTTTCCAGCAACACATTTTCAGCTCTAATCTCCAGCATCTGCAGTCCTCACTTTCTCCCCTAAGCAATCTAATAGTGTATGATATTTTCAGTTATAACTTTCTATTTTCATTTCTATACCACCCTTCTCTATGTAGATCAATTCTATATCGTACTGCTGCCACGCTAGATTTGTCAATTCGACTCACTATTTTCTCCACGTTGGACAAATTTGCTGTTACCTGCTGCCGGAAGGGTAAAATAAGGTATTTCACTGAGCAGACTGCAGCTGCAGTTATAGCATTTTTCTCTATATTAATCTTATTCAACAACAACCTATTTTTCTTTGCTTAATAATCAAGAGAAAACAATCAACCAGATGCAATGTGGGTGCCAGCCACATGCGGATTTCTTGTCTTTATTTGTTAGAGCAGTATTCTTCTGGTTTCTCACAGTTTGGCTTCCATATACTTTAATTGCCTTGTCAATCAGGCACATTGCATTGGCAAGTGGAGCTCGAAGGAAACTCAAGTCTACCATAACGGAGAAAAGGTCTGATTCTGAGATAGAATATCGAAGGAAATCCAATCACTTTACTCTTCACTGTATCAGCGTCTTATTACTGTGACTGACAGCTGTCATTAGTATTATAACCACAGAGTAGTAAATGTTAATCTTTACCGAGGCGGCCACACAAATCCTGGGTTTATTGCCAATGAAACTAGAAAGATGTGGAAGTTTTTGAGTTCTTATCCAGACACCTTTGCTAAGGCAGCGCGCCAAAAGAAAATCAGACGAGGGTTTAAAAAAAAAGGTGCTGATAGCTATCAGGCATGGGAGTTAATGCTGGCAAAAACCACAGAAGTATCGATTTGTGGTCAAATCCAGATGTCACGATTCAATACCTTGGACAAGAAATTTTACTTGTGTAAATTAGATGTATTTCTAAGCATCAGAATCCTGCAAAAGTTTTGATCAAATATGACCTCCTTTGTCTGACATGGAATAATAGTGGACTGAAATATTTGTTCACTGAAATTTAATTATTTGCTGAAAGCGATTGTGCTATCAACTATTTCTAGTAAGCAGTGAGCTCAGCATTCGATTGAAGCAAATGTGACTGCCAAAACTTGAGAAGCATTTTCATTTTTTTCCTAAATAATTTTTATGGGGGCTCGATCAGAGGATGGGAATATTCAAAATTCTATGCTTGTTTAAAAAGGCATCAAAGATACGTGCTAAATATACAGGTCTGTCGTTGAAACCGAAGCAGTGTTGAAGCTTTTGGAAATGATAAATTGAAACAAAGTTATAAGTTACTTGAGAAAATGTTTTTTTTTAAGAAAAAGTTGCTTCTGAGTAAACTCTTGAAGATTTTGTTACATGGAAGTTTTCTTTTTTGTTATGTGCAGTAAATGCATTGAAGTGGTGAACAAAAAATACCGAACGGATTTGTAAAGTGAAGCACGTTCGACTTGTCATGAAAGATTGACATATTGGATTGACATGTGCAATAGCAAACTGGATATAAGTTTGACCCAATGGCAAGAATCAGATAGCAGCTGTTAAATATTATTTTGCGAAGAGTGCACGGTTTTATTTTTGTCCCCAATAATTATTGCTCAGATTGCAGTTTATCGTGACACATATTAATGTTGCAGACCTTGGTGTGCGTGATGCAAGTTTGATTTCAGAGTCCAAACGTTTGGCACTGGAAAAACACAGCTGGTCAGAAATCATCCGAGGATCAGGACAGTCGACGTGTTGAGCACGAAATTTTGGTGGGGGGGCGGCAAGGGGCTGAGGTATATGGGAGTAGAGTCGGGTTTGGGGGTAGGTAGCGAGGAATGCGATCGGTGGATGGTGGGAGGTGATAGTGAAATGTCGGAATGAAGAGTGAAACGTAGAGGTTAGACAGTTTAAGAGGAACGGAGATGGACAGGTTAGACAGTTTCAGAGGGCGTTGATGTGTTGGAGGCGTGGGTCTGAGATAATGTGCGGTGAAGGGAGGTGAGGAACCTGGTAAATTTGTCATTTACTCCGTGTCGTTGGAGTCTCCCAAGATGGAAGACGAGG
>NW_025206934.1:0-4196 GCF_004010195.1 Chiloscyllium plagiosum | reverse complement strand
AAAAAGTAACTAGGTAAAAAACAACGACTGCAGATGTTGGAAACCTAATCCTGGATTAGAGTGGTGCTGGAAAAGCACAACAGTTCACGCAGCATTCGAGGAGCAGGGAAATCCACGTTTCGGGCAAAAAGCCCTTCATCGGGAAAGAGGAGGAAAAGTAACAAGATGCAATTCAACAGAAGACAGAACGTCAACGACAGCTAATTGCATTAGCATATAAATGATTGGATCAGGAAACTTCCAGGGAACAGCCATGTTTGACCTCATTGAGTTACCTGTTTAGGGCAAAAGCCCTTCATCAGGAAAGAGGAGGAAAAGTAACAAGATGCAATTCAACAGAAGACAGAACGTCAAAGACAGCTAATTTCATTAGCATATAAATGATTGAATGGATCAGGAAACTTCCAGGGAACAGCCATGTTTGACCTCATTGAGTTACCTGGCTGCATTTCAAGTGGTGTTATTCGTGGACATATCACAAATGTTGAAGTTTTTTGTAAGTATGCCGAATTGCCAAATTTTCCTATCTTTTAGGCCCAAGTTGACAGGCGGCACAAACCGAATTTGTGAAGTTAACAAAACTCACTGTGTCTTAAAATATTTAGATTCTGGATCCAAGAATACAATAAATTGTGCCACCGATATAAAAGCTCTCCTTTGTAAAAGTCTTGTCTCCTTATAAAGTACAAAAGCAGACCCAGGCAGGAATAACGAAACCAGGGCACTATGGATAGAGGGACAACTTTTAAAACATGAATGTTCATAGGATCTGCTGGCAGTGTTGTTGTTGAGAACGATGCTGCGCAGTCTTCCTTGCCTGGATTCTTCCAAGTTTTTGAATGTCACACAGAGTGGCTGCTTCAATACCAAGGAACTGATTAAATAAAAGTCTAAGCTTATCGAAACGGCTGGGGAAAAATTCAACTCCTTTTCTTCATGTCGGTCAGTCAGAGAATCTTTATTGCATCATCTTTGGAAGACATTTGCACACGTGGAACACATTAATGAGGGTCTTGCTCTCCAAATTCAGACATATATTGTCTATTCCAACTTTAGCAAGAAATCAGCCATTTATTCTGCATCAAAATGACTACTTCAAAACTTACAAACCAAATGGAGAAGCAGGCATATTCGTATTGAAATCCATCTTTCAGACGGACGATGTTGATCAGTTCTAATTGAAAACAGAAGTAGGCAGGTATCATGACTTATGACAATGCTGTGGATTTAAATAATGTGTTTTGTCGAGGTTACTTTTAGACAGAAATTAGGGGCATGAGACGAGCATGAGAACACTTATGAGTCCTTGAGTGTTTTTTATTCTAAATTAGAACATTAAACGCAGAGTAAGTGGCTGTGGTCACGCTGCCATAGATCAAAGATTTTTAGTGAGATTTCAGCAGTAGCTGTTGGATTCGCAACAGTTTGGAAGCTGCAATAAATTTATTTATTTGAGACTCTTTCTGAGTTTTTGCTTGTGTTTTTTTCTCTCTGCTGCTGGATTGAAAACAATAAAGAACAAAGAAAATTGACAGCCCAGGAACAGGCCCTTCGGCCCTCCAGCTTGAGAAGATCCAAACCCACTGTCTAAACCTGTCGCCGAATTCCTAAGCATCTGTATCCCTCTGCTCCCCATCTACTCAAGCATCTGTCCAGACACATCCTAAATGAATCTAATACTTCTGCTGGCAACACGTTCCAGGCATCTACCACCCTCCGCGTAAAGTAATTGTCAATTGTATCCCCCTTGAACTTTTCACCTCACCTTGAAAGCATGATCTCTCGTTGTTGAATCTTTCATCCTGGGAGATAGCTCATCTCTATCCACCCTCTCTATATCCTTCATGATTCTGTAGACATCAATCAGGTTCCCCCTAAATGTCGTATTTTCTAACGAAAGCAATCCTGACTCACTCAACATCTCTTCATAGCTAGCACCTTCCATACCAGACAAATTCTTCTTAAACATTCTCTGCACTATCAAAAAGCGTTCACATTCTTTTGGTAATGTGGCAGCCAGAAATGTACACAGTATACTAAAGGTGACTGAAATAATCTCTTGTACAATTCTAACATGTCTTGCCAGCTCTTATATTCAATACCTCGTCCAATAAAGGCAAGTTTACCATATGCCTTCTTGACCACTCTATTAGCCTGTGCAGCAACCTTCAGGGTACAATGGACCTGAACTCTCAGACCTCTCTACTCATCAACTTTTCCCAAGGCTGTTCTGCTTACTGTATAATTCGCTCTCGAATTAGATTTCCCAAAATGCATCACCTCACATTTGTCTGGATTGAACTCCATCTGCCGCTTCTCCGTCCAGCTATCCAGTCTCTCTACAGTCTCCTGTATTCTTTGACAGTCCCCTGTGCTTTATGCTACTCCACCAATCTTCCTTTCACCTGCAATTACAAATAAGACAGTCTGTTTCTGACTTTGCCACTTTGTGAATGGGCGTGTTTATGCGATTTCACTACATTGGAGCAGTTAACTAGTGATAGCTACTGCATCAATTATTGTTTTAAATTTTCCAATCGCCTTAAGTAAATTGAAGTTCTTCTTTCTATCGTTGTATTTAAACTATTGCATTTAACTAAATAAGGTTTGGCTTGTCGAGTGGGTTGACCATCCAAAATGCACCTGGAACACAGCACTTTTCATGTGCCTCTAAAACAAACGCTAAGAGTCTCGGCTCGGTGGCTCAGTGGTTGGCGAAGGTGGCGGAAGAATTATCCAACCAGGATTCTTGCCCACCCTCTGACGACCCTTCTCCCGCCTCCAACAAACCCCATCCACCTTGACACCCCGTGCTGGCCTCTTACCGCCCTCAATCGCTTCACAGCCAACTGCCGCCGTGACATTGACCGCCTCAAACTCTCCACCCCCTCACCCACTCCAACCTCTCACCCTCGGAACGTACAGCCCTCCACTCCCTCCGCTCCAACCCCAACCTCACCATCAAACCGGCAGACAAGGGAGGCGCACCGATCACTATATCACTGAGGCTGAACGTCAGCTCGCGTACACCTCCTCCTACTGCCCGCTTGACCATGACCCCAACTCTCACCACCAAACCATCATCTCCCAGACAATCCATAACCTCATCACCTCAGGGGATCTTCCATCCACCGCCTCCAACCTCATAGTCCCACAACACTGCACCGCTCGTTTCTACCTCCTACCCACAATCCACACACCTGACTGCCCCGGCCGACCCATTGTTTCAGCCTACTCCTGCCGCACCGAACTCATTTCTGCATACCTTGACACGGTCCTGTCCCCCTTAGTCCAAGAACTCCCGACCTACATTCGGGACACCACCCACGCCCTCCACCTCCTCCATGATTTTCACTTCCCCTGCGCCCAACGCCTTATCTTCACCATGGACATCCAGTCCCTATACACCTCCATCCCCCATCACGAATGCTTCAAAGCAATCCGCTTCTTCCTT
The DNA here is from genome assembly GCF_004010195.1 of Chiloscyllium plagiosum. NCBI lineage: Eukaryota > Metazoa > Chordata > Chondrichthyes > Orectolobiformes > Hemiscylliidae > Chiloscyllium > Chiloscyllium plagiosum. The sequence continues at coordinate 742 of NW_025206934.1, read as the reverse complement.
TCCTGCCGAACCAACCAGTACCCTTCCACTGACACTTTCCTTCGACTGACTGAACTGGTCCTCACTCTTAACAACTTCTCCTTCCAATCCTCCCATTTCGTCCAAACCAAAGCAGTAGCCATGGGCAACCGCATGGGCCCTAGCTATGCCTGCCTCTTCGTTGAATATGTGGAACAGTCCATCTTCCGCAGCTATACTGGCCCCACCCGCCACCTTTTTATCCGCTACATTGATGACTGTATCGGCGCTACCTCGTGCACCCACGAAGAGGTTGAACAATTCATCCACTTTACTAACACATTCCACCCCGACCTCAAATTTACCTGGACCGTCTCAGACTCCGTCCTCCCCTTCCTAGACATCTCCATCTCTATCTCGGATGACCGACTCAACACGGACGTATCCTATAAATCGACTGACTCCCACAGCTTCCTCGATTACAACTCATCCCACCCTGCCCCCTGTAAAAACCCCATCCGGCATTCCCAATTCCTTCGCCTTCGCCGCATCTGCTCCCAGGAGGACCGATTCCAATACCGAACGACCCAGATGGCCTCCTTCTTCAAAGACCGCAATTTCCCCTCAGATGTGGTTGACGATGCTCTCCACCGCATCTCCTCCACTTCCCGCTCCTCCGCCCTTGAACTCCGCCCCTCCAATCGCCACCAGGACAGAACCCCACTAGTCCTCACCTACCATCCCACCAACTTCCAGATACATCGGATCATCCTTCGTCATTTCC
>NW_025206933.1:8400-12245 GCF_004010195.1 Chiloscyllium plagiosum | reverse complement strand
CCCAGACACCGGGAGAGTGTGCTAACTCCATACAGACAGTCGCCCGACAGTTGAATCGAACCCGTGTCCTTGGTGTTGTGAAGCAGCAAATTTAACCATTGACGTATTGTGCTACCCAGAGAAAGACAAGAAAAACTGATACATGGAAATAACTTTCTTAGAAGTTTCCTTCCATAACATTCACCATCCTGATTTGGAATTTTATCGCCATTCGGTCACCATCGTTGCAGCCAAAGTCTGGAACTTCTTCCCGAAAGCCATCGTGTGTGGACATACTGCACATGGTGTCCACCGTGTCAGAGGGCGCAATCCCAAAGAAAGGCTATGACAAGGAATTTCATCTCTCAGAGGACCATGAATCTGAATAATTCCTTACTGCACAGGGATGTCCAGACTGAGATAGACACAATTTTAATCAAGATACGAACCAATGGTTACGGGAAAGACAAAAAATCTGGTATTGGCGAGGGGGTATCTCAGAAAAACCTGCAAAGTTCTAAGAGGACATACACAGATAACGCATGAAATATGTTTCTAATGATCGGGGTATTGCAGAACTTGTTTGTGGTTGGCGGGGGGGGGGGGGGGGGGCGTGTTCACTATCAAAGGAAGAGTGGTAGGACTGAGGTGAGGAAAACATTGTGGAATTATCTGCCACAGAAAGAGGTCGAGGACAAAGCTTTCAATTTTTATCGGAAGGAGTTGTACAAAGTTATAATGTGTCCAATAGGAATGGAAGGAGATTGCGGGGAACAGGGGAAATCAGTTGTACCTTTTTCCTAGATCCAATTGAATAAGCAGAACAGCTTCAAGGGGCCGAATGTCGCATCCGTACTCGTATTTTCTTCTTAAACTCTAAGTTTATTTTATCGCAAAGCAAGATTTTCAAAAGCTAAACTGTAATGTTTTTTTTTGTAAAATATTGTACCTCCGATGTCATAACAGAGGTGGGGAGACTATTTACAAAGAGGTTGACACATTTCTGGATCCCCATCGCTGAGCTGGGAGCTCATTGCTGTCGGCTGACCTATGGTTGGATTGAGGCCATGGAGAATGCAAGAGACTTGAAGGGATTTGGGTCCCATTCCCTGGCTGGTCTGAAGGATGGAGACAATTAGGGAAGAATTTGCCATCCGAGAATGCTCAAGTGGAAATAACACATGCTTCCTGGAACGAGATAGCTTGACATTATTTTCAATTCAATCATGATGCATAGTCATCACAGATGCTGCACAGCATATATTGCCTGTCTCCACTCATCACAGCAGTAGAGGAGCTGGAAATGAGCCACCTTCTTGAATCACCACAGGTCCCACATGGCGTGAGGACCTTGCCTTTAGCGAGGGAGTACCAGGCTTTGGACAAAGCGACACTGAATGTGTGACTGCTGTCATTCCCAATTTGGATGCTATGTGTTTATGGGAAACAGTGGGTGGCCCCACTCTCCCCACTCCCTCCTCTTCTGCTGCGCCTTGTCATTCCAGATGGGAGTATGGAAGATAAAATCGGAGAAGGATGCAGTGCTTCTTACTCTGCTGTGACTGTGCCTTGTTGGTGGAGTAAGTATCAATGGGGCTGTTCCCATTTTGATCAAGCGTCGGTGGGGGCGGATAAGAGAAGGAAAGCTGTTGTATCCCTAAATGGTGTCAAAGGTCGGCCCACTGTGTTCACATTTCCACTGACTCTCGCCTCATTACCCAATGATTGTCCTGCAGCCTTATGTTCGCTGGCATTACAAGTATTACTCTAAATGCGTCTTAAATTTCAGTAGTTCATCAATTAATCTTGTCTGTAATGGTTCTCGGCTCCAGTTCCAATGAAGTGCATTGTCCCCTTATCACTGTAAACCATTTCTAATACCCAATAATTTCCCCTCCTGAATTTACTCTATTAAACCTGCCTCCAACAGACTGCCAGATAGTACATCTCAGACCCTAACTACTAATTGCGTAAGAAATCTTTCCCTCATATCACCGTTGCTTCATTTGCTCATCAGTTTCAAGTTGCCCTCTCCGAATTCCTATTCACTTTCCAAATGGGAGCAACGTCTCCCTAACTACTCTGTCCAACCCCGCTCTAGTTTTTATTTTGACGAAATCGAGCAGGCCTCTGTATCTCAGCGTTCTTCTATTCGAGGAGAACAATCCTCAAGTTCCTCAATCTCTTCTCATCCCCATAGCTGTTCATACTTGGGATCAGTACTTGCAGATCTCATATGGTCTCTCTGTCTCTCTTTCCCTCTCCAAAGCCTTCACATATCTCTCATATCGTGACACCCACAATGATATACCACACTCCAGCTGATATATAACTAAAATGAGTTTGAGTTCACTTTGATTGCATGTACATTTGTCACATGCACCTAACTACAGTAAAAAAGCTTTGTTCTGTGTGCAGTACCAGTGGATTATAATATACTGATAAATACAGATCATATGGTGTCCAGACAGAACCAGATATACAAGGTTCCATCTGCACAAAGAGGTGCACATAAGCAAGGTCAAGATTAGAAAAAAAAGAGTTCCATTCAAACTAGCAGGGAACAAACTGTTGTTGAACCTGTTAGCACGTATATTAAGCTTCTGTACATTCTGTTGGCAGAATAGGTTAGAAGGGATTATTACCGGAGAGCAGTGGGTTATTAATGATGTTGGTTGCCGCCTTTCTACGGCAATGAGAAGTTTAGATCGAGTCCTCGAATGAATAGTTGTCTTTCGTGGTGTTATGGGCTGTGAACACAACTTTTTATAGTCTCTTACGGTACTGGGCAGAGTAGTTGCCGTACCCATCAGTTGTGCCATCAGATAGAATGTTTTCTATGGAGTAGCTGTAAAGGTTGCTGAGGTTCCTCATGGAAGTGCTGAACTTTCCAATCCTTCTGATGAAGAAGAGGTGTTATTGTGCCTTCTTGACTGTCTTGTACAAGTTCAACATCACCTCCCTTGCTGGAAAACCGCGCCCAAAATGAATAAAATTGAGGACAACGTGCGCTTCATTTAATGCTCTTTCCCTACTCCTCGACCTCTCCCACGATATGTGCACGTATACCTTCAGGTGTCTCTGCTGCTGCATTGTCTTCAGAATTGCAACACCCTATTTCAATTTGCCTCTCAATGTTCTACCGCCAAGGTGTATCAGCTCCTTCTTCTGCTCATTCAAAAGTATCATGCCGCCTCTATGTCCAATTATCTCAACTTGTTAATGCCTTTTTGGAGCTACACACAATGATGCTCACAGTTTAGATTTCTTCTTAGTCTTGTGTGACTGTTAATCTTGTATCCTATCCGACATTCAAATTTGCACCTCTAATTGACATTGTGAGTTCCTGCCTGTACCACTTTCAGCTGGGGAATTACAAACACCACCACCCTCATATCATTTCACATCTGAGCAGCAACTGCCATACATTTACCCATTCATACTGCTCACCCAAATTAAGTGACGGTTATCTGAATCCTTGCACCCAGCTTTGTGTCTTCTACAAACTGGGATAAATTACATTTACAGCCGTCATATAAATCAAGTGTATATATTGCCACTGGCTGGCGTGCGAACACACACCTCTGCACAACCGTCACTGTCTGCAACGTGGCAAAAGATAGATTTTCTCCTCCTCTCTCTTACCTGCACTGACCCTTTCTGTAATCCCTGTTAGTGCACTTGATATAGCTAGGTAGATGAGAAAAGTGAGTTTTGAAAAGATTTATAGCTCAGTTTGATGTTCTGGATGTTGGTTTGCTCGCTGAGTTGGACGGTTGGGTTTCAGACGTTTCGACACCATACGCGATAACATCATCAGTGAGCCTGCAGTGAAACACTAGTGTTACATTCTGCTTTCTATTTAT
>NW_025206933.1:0-7585 GCF_004010195.1 Chiloscyllium plagiosum | reverse complement strand
TTTTGACTCTGATCTTCAGCACCTGCAGTCCTCACTTTATCTCATACGACAGTAGGAATACAACTCAATTCTAGAATGCAGCAAGGAGAGATGACAAAGGTAGCAGTGCCATAAGAGGTGGTGATCAAACAGATTGGTGCTTGGTCAGGGGCATGTGGTGGCTTTGGGGGAGACTGTGTGTTAAAATGGGATTGGGGCAGTGTACTATCATGGATAGAACGCTGACCAGCAGGCAGGATACAAAGAGTAGCAGTAAACAGACCATTTCTAAGTGCCAACCAGTGACAAACGGGATAAAAGAATCAGTACTTGGAACCCAGCTACTTACAACAATAAATAATGATTTGATGCCGCACCATCAGAAAAGTTGCTGATGACACAAAACAGAATGGGTTAGCAAAACCATAATGTTTCACTGAGACAGAAATGCTTCAGTGTGATTTGGACAAGTTAGGCGAGTGACCAAATACGTGACAGACGCAATGTAATGTGTATAATTGTGAAGCCATCCCGTTTTGGAGCAAAAGGAAGTGGATTCTTATCTGAATGAAGATAGATTAGGGAAAAGGGATGGTGCTGCAGGATCTGGGTCCTCCACTACACCAGTCACTGAAAGTAAGCATTGCAAATGTTGAAGAAGGGCAATAGTTTGGTGTCTTTCATTGTGATATATTTATTGTATAAGAGCAGGAATGTCCTGCTGTAATTATACAGGGACGTTATTGAGACAACATCCAAAGCATTGAGTACAGTTTGAAACTGCTTATCTTAGAACTGATGTTTTGGCTATGAAGAGATTGCAACAAATACTGATTCTTGGGACGCCAGGTAAGATGTGTGAAGATATAATGTATTTATTAGGACTGCATTCACGGGGAGTTTGGAAGAATGAGAGTGGTGGAGAAAGGTTTACTTGCTCTGACCGTTCGGGGGATAGTGAGGAAGGGTCGTGGTGGGTGGAATGCATAATCTCCAATCAGGGTGTCACAGTCTACACAATGTCTGACTGTAATGAGTAGAAGTGTCCTCACACAGACAGTGGGGTGAACGCATCCAATTATCTGCCACAGAGAGCAGACAATGACAAAACATTTCATATGTCCAAGCAGGATTTAGACAAATTTCTTTGACCAAAGTGACCAAGTGATATGGGGGTACAAGCGGAAATCTTGAGCTTGAATTGAATAATCGACCATGGATCTCATTGCGTGGTGGAACAGGAACGAACGGTCGAATTACTTACTCTACTCCAATCTTCTCTGCTTCCATTTTACACATGTTAGGTCGAGAAGCAATGTTGAATTGAATTTGTTCTCTGGGGAATAGTATTCTGCTGTTTATTGGTATCAGGCTGAGCGATGACGCGACAGCGGGCGGCGTCTCAGCCCTGGAATTTTGTCATGGAGTGCGGAGCATCCACTCCAGTTGATGAGGAGGGCAGGGAGGGAGGTTTTTAGTGTTGTTCGGTATGTAGCAATCTTTTGTTGGGTGTCTTAGAGAGCGGTGGAGACTTCACTTCAGTGGGTGACAGGTCAGTTCAGTGCGGGAACGTCCAATTTGCTTATTGTTGTGTCCTCTTCATGGGATAGTGGTTTCATGCTGCATTGCAGGCAGGCTGAGGGTGGACAACAGCACTGTGCATTCATGTCTGAGATGGCAGGCATCAGTCGTTTATTAAAATTTGTGTAATTGGGGGAATATTTATTTCGACACTTCGGAAAGGTTTATTCCTCTAATTACCTCACAAAACGTAAAAGCCAACATACTCCCTCACTAAGCACCAAACCGATCAAACTCTTCCTTACTGGCCATTGGCCCCTCTGATACCTTTCATCACTGGATTCTGGAAATGAACATGATTCCTGGTGCAGCGTGACTGTGACTGCACATCAATGAACCTGTGTTTCCTGGGTTTCCAGATTTTTACTCTGTTCCTGACACTGTGATTATTTGAAGGTGCATTCTCTCGGGAGCTTTATTCAGCATTTAAAACCGAGATGTTCCTTTCCTGGGAATGTTATGTTGGGGACAATGTACAGAGATCTTTTCTCTGTATCGAACTGTGCCGTACCTTTCTTGGGAATGCTTCCCAGAGGACATTTCGGATGGAGCGTAACTTTGAATCAAAACCAATGCGATCCCTGGCCTGGGTGTGTTTGCAAGGGTAGTATCCAGTCAAATATGCTCTAAGTTAATTGGAGAGCATCCCTTCAGCTCACATTTTGAATCCCTTGATAAAGAGATCCGTTCTCTGATTCTCACTATGAAGGTCCTGTTAGAACTGATCCACTCTCGAACTGTCCCTGTGAACTCCCTGTTAGAACAGGTCTACTGTCTCAGTGTCCCTGTGAATTCTCTGCTCGTACAAATCCAGTCGCTGACTCTCCCTGTGAACTTTCTGTCAGGACAGATTCACTCCCTGTATCTGTGAAATCTCTGTTAGTGCAATCTGTTCGTTGACTCTTCCAGTGGCCACTCTGACAGTACTGGCCACTCTCTGATTGTCCCTGCAAACTTCTGACAACACAGACCCACACTCTGACTCTCCCTGTGTACTCTCTTCCAGTACAGACCCACACTCTGACAGTCGATGCGAACTCCCTGTCATTGCAGACACACTTTGATATGAAATGTTGGAGCTAAATGTATCATCTCAGTCAATAAATCTGTTACGGATGATCCAGTCACTGTGTTTGGACAGTGGGCGTTGCAACACTGGCTCAATCATATCATTTGGGAGCCACCATGTAAGCATGGTAAACCATTCCCCCGGATGTCCTCTCTCATTCCCCCAGATCTGCAGTTGAGTTTCTTCCAGGAACTGACGGAAGAAATATCCTCAGTTTTCCCCAAATAATTCAATTTGTTGTGGAAGCATTCAACACATATTATAAACTTTAGGATGTGGTTATGATATGCTACCACACTTGCTTTCCCGAATAAACCCCAAATGTGCTCTCTGACAGTACAGACCCACTCGCTGACTGTCCGTGTGAACTGTCTCTCAGTGCAGATCCACTCTCTGACTTTCCCTTTCTCTAAACCGTCTATATTCCTCTCTTATCCTCCCTGTTACCCCGAATCGTTTGTACACGTGGTCTCTTGATGGGCCATTCTGCCTGCGTCATCAACACAGTGACATTTGAGTACAATTTGAATCAGGTCACTGCTGGTAACCTTTGTTGTTACGTTTCTAAATTCCTAATCCTAAATGGGGATTGACTTCATTAAATCTTCTGCAGACGTTTTTATTTTGTTTCTGAAAGAGCGCTAAGACTAAATACATAATACGAAGTAGCTACTTCTTATATGTAAGACATGAAAAGCTCAGCTTTCTGTTATTAGACTGCGAGCAAAAAGCGGCAACTGTAAGTCAATTGTCCATAACTGCGCACTGTTCAGGAAGGCTGTTGCTAGATTTTTGATACAATGGCCAATATAGTTCCAAGTCACGATGTTTTGTGCAGCTCAGTAGATGATTTGCAGGTGATGGTGTTCCCTTTTATCTGCGAACCTTATTGTTCCAAGTAGTGCGGATTTCAGACAAAACTAAACTAATTACATTTTTGTGTCTATTCTGCAGTTGATAATCCAACAGCAAAGGATGATTTGGAAATTCCCATCTTGGCAGCCTGGATGTATTGCTGCAGCGCCTCTTGTCCAATGTTTGCGTGGCAGCCACAGTGTGTTGGTGACAAAGGAAATTAGTATTTTGTCTTGGGTTCAACATCTTCTTGAGGACTGATGTCTAACTTCCATTTTTTTTTCTGTTTTTACTTTCATTTTACTGATGATTACGATCCTGGCTTGTGCAAAGTGAAGTCTACCTCATGGCCATGTCAACAGCAGGTCTATTTGTGGTGATCCTCGAACTGCTATTGAGGCATATTCCTATTAGTTATCGAGAAGAATTTAATTTCCTGGAGCGTATGGATGTGTGCAACATTCACTCTGCCCCACTGTTCGCAGTAACTGACTGCTCTGTCTGGATCACTAAAGCATTCACCATCGATAAATTTCTGGTTGCTTGTTGCCAGATGTGAACAATAAACAGTGTACCGAGAAAATGCAGAATGCATAATTTTGGAACAGTGACAGTGCTGAGTCTATTAGAAAATACGACCTGGCATTTTATGGACTTGAAAATGTGTAATTTTCGACATGATGTTTTTTTTTTGTCCAGGACTGAATGATTCTGTTATTATTCTGGTATTCGCTGCATTCTCACCCTGTCTCTATTAGCCCTGATTTTGCCGCTCAACGTTTACACTATCAGATGCATTTTGTTGCATACAAGCGCTTGCAGGAGACTCTGGGCTCACAGCAATGGGTAGGATCCCAGAGACTCTGAAATGCAGAGCCCAAGGAAATCAAATGCTTTGCGATTTGTTCTTTCACCCCTTTTCATCTCCTTTTGGCCAAACGTTACAGCGAGATCACTCCTTAAGCAGGTAAAAAATCTAGGTTAATTGATGTGTTTGCCACTGGACATCCTAGAATGTGAATTCATTCTCCAGCGCCTGGCTTCTTGCACAAACACTGGGATCTATGCAATTGTCCAAGCTATGTTCAGGGGACAATTGAAGAATGAGGTGAGATATCCCTTCAGCCTAAGCTCTCAATTAGTTAAGCGGTGAAAGGAATTGATTTCGTTATCAAAACTCAATGAGAATCCAATTTTTAACAATAGATTTCCACGTATGGGCCCTTTGATCTCAGTCACACCCATAGTATAAAGCCTCTGGCACAGTGTCACTTTGAGAACACTAGCTAGTACTGGGAATGTGATTAGTCCGCTTGAGTCAGTGTTGTGAGCATCCAGTCAGCAGGCAGTATAAGATATTGAGGTGGTACATTAAGAACAAAGAACAAAGAAAAAAGAAAATTACAGCCCAGGAACAGGCCCTTCGGCCCTCCAAGCATCAGCCGATCCACATGTACTGTCTAAACCTGTCGGCCAATTCCTAAGCATCTGTATCCCTCTGTTCCCCACCTACGCGTGCATCTGCCCAGACACATCTTAAATGAATCTACCGTGCCTGCCTCAACCACCTTAGCTGGCAACGCGTTCCAAACGCCCACCACCCTCTGTGTGACGTATTTGCTGCGTATACCCCCCTTAAACTTTCCACCTCTCACCTGGAAAACGTGACCTCTCATTAATGCATCCTTCACCCAGGGAAAAAGCTTGTATCTGTCCACTTTCTCTATACCCTTCATGATTTTGTAAACCTCAATCAGGTTCCCCCTCAATCTCCTTTTTTCGAATGAAAATAAACCTAACCTATTCAACCTTTCTTCATAGCTAGCACCTTCCATACAGGGAACATCCTCGTAAACCTTCTCTGCACCCTCTCCAAAGCATCAGCATCCTTTTGGTAATATACACAGTATTCTAAATGCAGCCGAACCAATATCTTGTAAAATTTTAACATGACTTGCCAGCTCTTATACTCAATACCCCGCACAATGAAGGCAAGCGTACGATATGCCTTCTTGAACACTCTATCCACCTGTGCAGCAAATCTCAGGGTTCAATGGACCTGCACTCGCAGATCTCTCGGCCCATCAACTTTTCCCAAGGCTCTTCGATCATTGCTTAATTCGCTCTGGAATTAGTGTTGCCTAAATGCATCACCTCACAGTTGTCAGGATTGAAAACCACCTGCCACTTTTCCACCCAACTGTCCAGTCTGTCTATGTCGTCTTGTATTCTCTGACTGACCCTTATGCTTTCTGCTACTCCATCTTCGTGTCAGCTGAAAACTTGCTGATCATACCAACACTGCCCACTTCCAGATCATTTATTTATGTTACAATCAATAGTGGACCCAAAACCGGCCCCTGTGAAACACCATTGGCCAATTTTCTCCATTTTGAGAAACTCCCTTGAACTACTACACTCTGTCTCCTGTTGCTCAACCAGTTCTTTATCCACTTCGCTAGAACACACTGCAAACCATGTGACTTCACTTACCCCATTCGTCTATCATGGGGAATCTGATCAAACGCCTTACTAAAGTCCATGTATATAACATCAAGAGCCCTTCCTTCATCTCTCAACTTGGTCACTTCCTCGAAGAACTCTATTAGGTTGGTAAGACACGATCTCCCCCGCACAAAACCATGCTGGCTGTCACTGATAAGCCCATTCCTTTCTCACTATAAATAGATCCTATCCATCAGTACCTTCTCCAGCAACTTTCGCAACACTGACGTCAGGCTCACTGGTCTGTAGTTGCTAGGAATATCCTACTACTATTCTAGTGCGGGGAGACAACACGAGCAACCCTCCAGTCCTCCGGCAGCTCATCTGTATTTAAGGATGCCACAAAGGTATCTTTCAGGGTCCCAGCTATTTTCTCTCTCGCATCCCTCAGCAACCTGTGATAGATTTCTTCCGGTCCTGGGGATCTGTACACTTTAATAATCTCTAGCCTACCCAACACACCTTTCCTACTTATGTCAACGTGATCAAGACAAACCAAACTTCTATCTGTAATCTCAAATTCATCGTATTTATCTCCTCAGTGAACACTGATAAAAAGTAATCATTCAGAATCTCACCCATTCTCTCACGTTCGACACAAAACCTTCCTTTGTTATCCTTTCATGGACCAATCCTTTCTCGAGTTACCCGCTTGCTTCTTATGTAAGAATAAAATGCTTTGGGATTCTCCTTAATTCTGCTCGCTAAATCTATTCCATGACCCATTTTAGCCCGCTTGAATCCTCGTTTAAGACTGGTCCTACTCATTCGATATTCCTCCAGGGCCCGTTTTGGTCTTAGCAACGTCGATCGCATGTATGCTTCCCTTTTCCTTTGGGCTAGACATACAATTTCTCCTGCCATCCAGGGTTCACGAATATTGCCCTTCCAACCCTTTTCCTTCAACGGGACATGCCAATCCTGTACTATCTTTAACCTATATTTGAAAGCCTCCCACATCTTAAATGTGGATTTTCCTTCAGAGAGTTGTGTCCAATCCACAGTTGCGAGCTCCTGGCTAATTTTAATGTAGATGGCCTTGGCCCAGTTTTAGTACTCTTCCCTTAGGATCACTCTCTTCTTGATCTGCGAGTATTCTAAAACTAACAGAAATGTGGTCACTGTTTGCAAATAAATCCCCCACTGCAATGTCTACCACCTGTTCTGGCTCGTTCCCCAGTATCAGGTTCCATATGGCTCCTTTCATCGTCGGAGTATTGACATACTGCTCGAGAAAACTCTCCTGAACGCTTGTTACAAATTCTACCCCATCCAGACCTCTGACGCTTAGGATATCCCAGTCAATGTTGGGAAAATTAAAATCTCCCATCAGCACCACGCTATTGCCTCTACATCTTTCCATGATCTGTTTACCTATTTGTTAAACCTATTTATACCTATTTATATAAAAAGGTCTAGTGAAGAAAAGGCTCAGGCACCAGTTCTGAGTTTTGGTTCTTCATCCAGTGGATGATGCGCACAGCTGCAACTGAGCTTCAATGTTGCAGGGTTTGCAAGTTTGCAGACGTGACATTGACTCTTCTGCCTGATGTTGATTTGTTCTTGATGATGGGGACCCACATTTGAGATGCTGCA
>NW_025206932.1:10970-12244 GCF_004010195.1 Chiloscyllium plagiosum | reverse complement strand
ACGAGCTGCTGTCAATGAGTATCATCGGCTAGAAATACACATTGGGACGTTGTGTCCTTGATGATTGACATTTTCAGCCTATTATTTTCAGAGGACCGATCCTTTGATGCCAGTGCCACTGAATCCGACATTGTAGAGTAATAGATCACATCACTCAGAAAAAAAAATCGGTTATGGAATATCAATGACCTTTCAAATGTAGAACAAGTCTAAAATGAACGGGATGAACTTGTCTTAGATAATATTCACAACTCCATCCTCATGAAACAGCGGAAGCACTGTTTTCCTGTCACAGCTCAGCCAGACAATTTTTGCTCACCTACATTTTGCACTTGTTAAGATTTGAACCATTTCCTGTGCTGCTGTTTTTTTTTCTCATTTCTTGTATTATTCCTGAATCTCAGTCATAATCAAATCGCAACTGACATATGCTCTGGTCAACATTAGAGGATTTTGGTAGGGAAATACCGAAGGAATTGCTGTAGTTCCAGAGGGGTGTTCAATCATCGAGCTCGAGTGAGACAATAGATGGTGAATTTAACCTTAGGATCAGAACGATTCTCGACATCTCACACCAGTCGGCCAGCCAAATGGGTTAATTAACTCTGAATTACGATATTTTGATTGAGGGACTGGCGGTTAAACAGACACTCAAGATTGTTTAGCCGAGAACACAATCTTGAGGAATTCCTGTAGTGTAGTCAAAGAGTGCAGATGGCTGATGTCCAACAACCACACAAATGTCTGTGGCTTTGGAGTCAAGCGTAGCCCAGCCCACGTGAGGATAGAAGTTTTCTTTCCATAATGAGCATAGGTGGACCAGATGGATTTTTTAAAAGAATTAACAATGGTTTGATGGTCATTATGACAGCCACATTTCCATATACATATTACACTGACGTTCTGGCATGATATGATTTGAAACAGGTCCATCATAATACTTTGAAAGTATCTGAATATGAGACAATTAGATGGCTGGATTCCTGGCTAATTCAGATCTCAACGTGATGCTTCCATTCCAATTTCAAAATAATAGTTTAGTTTTTGTTGTTGATCATTTAGTGTAATGTTACTTTGTCTCTATTTGTTTTATAGAAAATGGGAGGGCAGTCAGATGAAGTGGGGGTTGTCAACTGTATTAACGTGATTTCACTCTGAACAATCGGGAGACCATCCAGTTTTTTTACAGATCGAGATGGATTCGCATATGTGCTTAGCGGAAATGTTGAGATAACTAAAGTTAAATATACTAAATTGCTCGCCCATGCAAAGGA
>NW_025206932.1:0-8861 GCF_004010195.1 Chiloscyllium plagiosum | reverse complement strand
GTACGAGAGTGGATAAAAGTCGGAGGCGTGACCAGGTATATCCAAGAGCACTGCAAGTGACTAGAGAAGAATTTGCGAGGGGCGTGGCTGATGTTTTGCGTCATTCTAAGGGTGAAGTTCAGGAAGACTGGAGAGTCGAGAATGTTGTATACTTATTCAAGAAGAGCTGTAAAGAAAAGCGTGGGAATGATGGACTAATAAGCATAACCTTTATGGTGGGTAAGTTACTTGAAAAGATACTGTGAAATAAGATACACATGCATTTGTAAAGGAAGTTTTTTTTTAAATGAGTAGTCAGCGTGGCTTTGTGCGGGGAAGATCATGCCCCAAAAATGTGTTGTAGTCTTTTGATGATGTGACCAGAAAGGTTGACCAGGGCAGGGCGATAGACAGGGTCTATATCGATTTCAGTAAAGCATTTGATAATGTTCAGTGTGGTCGGTTCCTCTGGACAGTTAGATCACATAGAATCCAGGGGAGCTTGCAAGTTGCATACAACATTGGCTTGATGGATTGCGGGTTCCTTACACCTTGCCCCTCCCCCTCATATTAACATACATACATTGAACTCTGGCTATCTCACTGATACAGAACTCTGATTTGGTGGAGATTCCGTTGCCTGCAAACAACCTATTCGTACAAAGTGCTTGAGAGATTGAAGACCAGTTAATTTTGGTATTCCCTATCGGTCAGTGCTGGGCCCGTTGCTGTCTGTTACCCATATCAATGATTTCGATGAGAATGTACAAAGCATGTTTAATAAGTGTGCAGATAACACTAAAATGGGGCGGGATTGTGGAGAGTCAGGAAGGTTACGAGAAATTGCAGCAGCAAGTTGATCCCGTCCAAAAAAAAACCTCTCCAATGCCTTTCCTAACGGTGAATCCAATAAGTGTGCAGATAACACTAAAATGGGGCGGGATTGTGGAGAGTCAGGAAGGTTACGAGAAATTGCAGCAGCAAGTTGATCCCGTCCAAAAAAAAACCTCTCCAATGCCTTTCCTAACGGTGAATCCACTTTCAGAGATCAATGCACCTGAACTCCAAGGACATTCTGTTCCATTATTCTCCATAAGGCCCTCCCATTACTCGTGAAGCTCTGACCTTGATTTGACTTTCCAAACTACAAGATGTTACGCTTATGATTATTAAACACCAAATTGCCATTTCTCGGATCACTTATTTTTAAAAACTTGAAGGCCATTGCCTGAGGCAGTAGCTATAATCAAATAAGTTGTGAAATCCTTCAACTTAATCTATGTGGAGTCTGTGCCATATGCGATCTCTCGGAAATAAAAACAAGGATAACCTAAGCCCTGTTAAAGGAGCAGCTTCATCACTCCTCCCCCACCCCGCCGCCCGTTTAAAAACATGGACAATCAATGTCAAAAGATAGCTTCACTTTAAAACCCCTGAATCTTAAATTATTAGTACTCGACACACAAATGCATTCAATCCTTTGACGATAAATATGCAAACATCTACTACTACATTTTGTTTCAGTCTGTTTTACTACTACCACCGAATGGTTTCGTTTCTCATTAAGACCTCCACAATGCATTTGCAATCTCATTGTCTCATCCTGCTGCATGCACAATTTTCAAACTAATTGGCTGTAAACAACAAGCTCCATTGAAACAGTCTGGCTTGATTGTTATTAGATTTCTCCACAAACTTCGGTGGGTTATGGTCAGTCGATATGATAGTCTCAGATGCATTTCTGGTAACAGAACAATGAAATGTTGTGTTGCCAAAATGGAGCTCAAAGTCTCCTTCTCAACCACTGAATATTATCACTGATGAATGTTCAATTTCCTGGAGAAATACACTATTGGTCGTCTTCCTGCAGGAGTATAACACCGACACACACATCACTTGCACCAACAACCACCTTGAATGACTATGTGTTATTAGGTGTGACTGATAGCAGGGCTGTGGTTAACACAAGTTTCAGACTGTCAAATGCATTCTCACAGTTCACTGTCAACTATAACCTTTTCTTTCTTTTGCAATTCATTGAGTCGAGGATCCACACTGCCAACATTTCTTACAAAATTTTGAAATAATCCACTCAATCCCAGGAAGGTTAGAAATTCTCTTTCCGTCCATGATAAGGGAAACTCCTTCAACTAGTTTTGACAGTTGAAGTGTGGTTTAATCAAAATTAATTGGGCGTTTTTTCGGACGAGTATTATAGATGGGAAGGTAACAGATAGGTTGGAGTAAGGAATGGTAAACAGTTGTTGAGTAGATTGAATTACCTTCAGTGTGGAAATAGACTCTTCGGCCAAATTGGTTCACTCCGACCTCCTGTAGAGTTACCCACCCAGGACGATTTCCCCCGACTAATGCACCTAACACAATGGGCAATTTAGCATGGCCAGTTCACCTGACCTGCACATCTTTGGACTGTGGGAGGAAACCGAAGCATCCGCAGGAAACCCACGCAGACACGGAAACCGAAGCATCCGCAGGAAACCCACGCAGACACGGGGAGAACGTGCAAACTGCACACAGGTCGTCGGTTGAGGATGGAATGGAATCTGGGACGCTGATGCTGTGAGATAGCGGTTCTAATAACTCAGCCACCGTGCCATCCATTCGCTCGTTAGTTCACCGTTAGTTCATTATTGTCTGCTATGCTTCAATAATTAAAATGTTATTTTTTTGCTTTAAATACTCCTTGGCCACTCGATGTTTTACAGATTACTGCATGGGATAAATCTTTTCTGTGTTGCTGGTTTTAAATTATGCAGGAGCGTTTACCACGTGTAGTAACAGTTTGGGGGCGAGGGTCCGTCTTTTGAACTGGTTTAGAAAGACTTGAATAGATTTGGAATAATGAAAAAATCGCCGCAGATTTAAACACTTGCACAATCTTTAAATAAGACGTAGACGAGAAATATTTTTTTTAATTGCAGTGACTTTTAGTTCATAAAATTGAAAGTTTGGGAAATGGCTCTTAAAATTGTTGAAAAGGCTCTGTGATTTGAAGATGATACTCAGATATGTCCAGAAAGTTTCGAAGAAAAGAAAAGGCCATAATTTTAGAAATAGCAAAGACGTTAATTTGGGTTAACCAAGGACAAACGTAATGCTGAAATTGTAAGGGAATTACTCAAACACTCATGTGGTTCGCAGAAACATGTAAGTGCCCAAGAGGTAGGAAAACTGAAATGACAAATGAAGGAACATTGAGTTCGAAGATGAACAAAGAGAGAGAGAGGAAAAAGAGATAGAGAGAGTAAGAGAAAGAGGGATATAAGAAAACGAAACGGTGGAAAAGAGAGAGAAGTTTCTTGGCTGATCAAAGAGAAACAGAATAAAGGGAGCAAGAGAGAGAAGCGAGAAAAGAAAGAGAGAATTGAGAAGTTGAGAGTTCGTCAGAAAAGTCAAATTAACAGAATGGAGATTAAAAGCGAAAGTAATGACATACACACACATACATTTACATGTCAAAATTCTGACACATCTTTATTTCATTTGAAGAATTTGCAGGGCAGATGGTGTGGTTCGAGGATTTATGGGTAATGTTACTTCAGATCAACTAAACTAGTACGCAGACCTAGTGAGGTATTTGCCGCGATGTCGGCTGGGGTGTCAAGAGACCATGAAGAGTTTGAACATGCGATTTGAATTGCTTATGAATTGAGACCAGAAGCACATACACAGCGTTTCAGAAACAAAAAGAAAGAACCAGGCCAGACTGATGTTGAGTTGAAAGAATTAAACATATTTATTCTGATGAATGGGTGTGTGCTTTGAATGTAGATAGATACTTGAGGCTCTAAGAGAGATTATTCTGCTAAAGGCGTTTAAAAACGCAATTCCAGAGATGATAAGAATTCACGTGGAGGAACAGAATGTTCAGGAATTGAGAATGGCAGCAGAATCAGCGGATGAGAACATGTTGGTGCATATGACAAGCTTCTGTGAGGCACAGAAATTGGGTGAAAGGGAGAGCCTGCACACTCCTGCACAGAGTAGAGAACACTGATAAGAATTTTCCACAGGACAGAAAATAAGCCCAAGAGGGTGGAAAGGAAGTGAATCGCCTCAGGTATTTCCACTGTGGTAAAGTTCTGATTTGTAAGGACACAGTGCTGGTCGTTAAAGAATGTCGCTGTGGAAATGATCTGGAAAAAGAAGCTGAGCCAATGGCATTATTGAAGATTGTAAGGGAGACCTCAAGTAAAGCTGAGGAGCTGCAGGAAAGTGCACAGCCCAAGAAGCGGATGAGTGTGGAGTTAGTACTTGATCTCGACAAAGAATTCGCCTTTCGGGGTAAAGCTTACTCAGAAAGAACATGGGGCGAAGGACAAGAATTTATAATTGTGAAAGATGCAGGACCGAACCAGTCTCTGATAGTAAGGAATGAGCGAATATGTACTCTTTCTGATCTGTTACCCGAATATGTGCTGTTTTGTGGGATAGATGAACAGAAGTGTCGGTTCCACAATGTAAATCCAAATTGAAGTGTCACCTTAAGACTGGGGAGCTTACAGTGGGAGTGACTGACAGAGAGTCAGTTCCAGAAATTCAGTTTGTTCTTGGGAATGATTTGGCAGCATCCAAGGTGGGAGTGACACCCCTTGTTGGGGAGAAGTCCAAGGAAAACCAAGGCACTGAGGAGTTAAGACAGAAAAATTCTGGTATTATCCCAGACTGTGTGGTAACCAGATCCCACTATTATAAGTTACGGCATGAAGCGTAAAATGAGGAGAAAGATGAAAGAGTTGACTTTTAGTAAACGGATATCCCGTTTGATGTTATGGTGCAGGAAAAACCTGAACAGGCAGAGTGTCAGACAAAAGGGCTTATTCCGGAAAGGCGAAGAGTGTTGCAATGGCAAGATAAGACGATTATATATATATATAAATATATAGATGTATACTCTGAAAAGAAGGCAGAGAATATTCTGGAGGATTCTTAGCTGAAAGACAGAATTCTCTAACGGACATGGAGGCCACAGCAGGCTCGTAGAGGTGAGAAATGGGCGGAAGTGCACCAGATTGTGTTGCCAATAGCATATAGACAGAAGGTATTACGGGTAGCACATGAACTACTTGTACGAGGTCACCTATGGGTAAGATGGTCTGTAGCTAAGGTGCAAAAAACGTTTTTATTGACCTGAAATGCACAAGGACGTGGTTAACTTTTGCCGTTCGTGTCATACATGCCAAATGGTAAGTAAGACAAAGGATGTAATAAAACCAAGAATTTTGTTGCCAATTCCTGCATTTGAAGAACCTTTCACAGGGGTGATAATTGATTGTGCAGGTCTCCTCCTGAAAACTAAAAGTGGGAATCCGGACTTGTTAACCATAATAAATATGTCTCCCAGATTTCGGCAGGCAATTCAATGACGGGGTATGAAGTTAAAACGAGTAGTAGAGGAGCTCGTAGACTTCTTTACATATTGGCTATGCAGACAGATTCAGTCTGATCAAGGGTCACATTTTACTGCACGACTGTTAAAGGAGAATATGGATAGATTAGTTGTACAGCACTTTAAATCCAGTGCGAATCATCCTGAATCGCAGAGAGCTTTAGAAAGTTGTCATCAGATCTTGAAGATCGCGTTGTGAGTAGACGATCAGGATTAAGCAAATTGGAATAAAGGTACCCTTTTTGTATTATTTACCATTATGGATGCCTCAAACGAATCCACTCAGTTGACTTCCTTTGAGTTACTATTCGGTCATGAAGTAAGAGGCCCTTTGAAGTTAATTAAAGAAAAAATGTCAGAATCAAATTCGGAGATCTCAAAATAGATTATGCATCAGAGATGAGGGAGATATTAAATCGAGTAGGTGAATTAGATAAGCAACACTTGAAGAGGGCACAATACAGAATGGAGCAGGTAGCAGACAAAAGATCTGCGACTCGGACGTTTTCCCAAAGGGTTAACGTGTTAGATTGTTACCAGTGATAGGAGAGTCCTTCAAAGCAAGGTTTCATGTCCATACCAAATTGAGAAAAATTGTTGATTCGGGGAAATATTTAGTAAAGATGCCAGATAGAAAAAAAGTAGGGATCGGGTATGTCATGTGAACATGTTAAAACGGTTTTTCACGAGAGAGAATGAACTGGAGAAACAATTGTTAGTTAATGTCCGGCAGAGTTAGGAGTCAAGTCCAGACCATATGGGTTTTGAGGTGCCTCAAAATAAATTAGAAATGAAGAGATCCTTGAGAAGTGTGATAAATTAGGTAGCTATCTGCCTCAGGATCATAGACCGGAGTGGAAAGAATTTTAAGAAACATTTGGGGAGCATTAATGTTATTGCACATGGCGTGGACGTAGGAAATACTGCAACAATGAGACAACACTCCTATCAACTTAATCCTTTCAAAGCCAGACAGGTCCAGATGGAAGTGTAGGCCGGACTCAAAGAGAACATGAGTCAACCAAGCCAGAAGCAGTGGATTTCCTCGATTGTCTTTGTTCCCAAACCAGACAGGATTCAATGATTCTATGCAGATTATTGGAAACTCAATTCTGTAATAGTAGTTGACTCATATCGAATTCCAAGTATGGCGGACTAAATCTAGAAAGTTAAACAAGCCAGATACGTTTCCAAATTTGAACTTAATGCTTGGTGACTGGCAGGTACGTTTATTGCAGTTGTTGAAAGAAATATTCGCATTTGTAACCACACATGGGCTATATCAGCTTAAAGTGATGCCCTTTGGAATGAAGTACAAATCCACCAAATTCCAAAGACTCATGATGCGAGTCTATTTGGACGATATAGTTTTTTTACTAAGTCCTGGAAAGATCACATAGTACAGTTGGCAGAACTCTTTGAACGACTACGAGAATCAAAACTGGTGATAAACTGAAACAAAGCAGATGCGACTTTCTTGGGACATGACATCGGTCATAGAAGTTTGACCCCACAGAACGCAAACACGAAGGCCATCGAGGATTTTCCACTTCGAAGTAAGAGGTGCTTCGATTCTGAGGACTTTACGGATTCTATTCGAAGTTTATTACAAACTTCAGCAGTGTAGCGGCATTGTTACCAGATTTGCTGAAGAGGAACACAAAGTTCATTTGGCCAGAATAATGCCAGGAGGCATTCGACCGTTTGAACTCGATATTAATCAACAGACCAGCTTTAGCTACACAAACGTTTTCAAAACCTTTTAAAATAGCCATCAATGCTAGTGACCTTGGAGTAAAAGTTGTAATCCTACAGGAAAATAACAACGAGATTGAACTGCCAGTTGGTTACTTTTAGAAGAATGTCAACAAACACCAGAGGAAATACTCCACAATTGAAAATGAACTATTGAGTTTGGTAATGGCCTTACAAGATTTTAATATGTATGACATGAACAATGTGTCAGAGACGGTTGTGCACAATGGCCAATCTGCTTACATTCTCAGAACGATTTGAAGAAAATAGTATGAGACTATTTCCATGGAGGCTTATGTTGCAGTCTTTTAACTTAAAAAAACATACATGTGGCTGATCCAGAGAATGTAATCACAGATGTATTACTGCGTATTTACCTAATACAGCTCAGATGAGTTTTGCCTTTATTTCATGTTATATGCATACACAGGTATATGGAAAGAACCTACAGTGAACTTATATTAAAGTTATCTGTATCGTAGGGTAATGTGTTTTCAAAGTAGCGAAAAGAAATTGAGCCTTCTTTTCATTATGATGGTTCATTTTCATGATAAGTGGGGAGGTGTTATGAACATGTGGGTGCACCTTTAAGAGATTAAAAGACTTAGCAAGTACACCGAATGCTGGAGAATTTACAAAGTCACATTTGGTTCAGAACAAACAGCACTCGCTGAGTTGCTCAGAGTCAAAAACATAAATTCGAGTTCGGTAATTCAGTTTAAATTATACCCCGAAAAAATATCAAACTCCAATCTAATTTGCACTGAGTGTACTGAAATTTTTAAAAGCCATTGACAAAATCCGATGGTTTGTGGGGGTCTAAGGCTGGTGAATTTTGAACAGTTGAGAAGAGAACTGCCAAGCTCAGTACATAAACCGACTGCTTAATACAAAGCTCTCTTGAAAGAATCTTTTGCGATCAGTAACCTGTGAGGCAGAAATTCCTAAGAAGAAGAAAAGAAGACACAGGAGTATCCGAATGGAAGAATGAAGGCTGTCTGGTATTGAGATAAGAAGTGTGGTTTTGTAAGTCTTAATTGGGAGTTTTATCGTACTAGTATTATCGAAGGGAAGGTAATAGATAGGTTAGAGTCAGGAGTGGTAAACAATTGTTAGTTAATTATTCTCTGTCATGCTTTAGAACTAAAGTTGTTGATTTTAACTTGAAGTACTTTTTGGAATCTTGAATTTGTATAGATTACTGCACGGAATAAATCTTTTCTGGGTTGCTGGTTTCAAATTAAGCAACCGCGTTTAATCCGTGACATAACACATGAGTTATGAAAAATCACAAGGTGAAAAATGCACGACAAATAGTTGGATAATCTGTCAATGGACTAACTAGTTAGTCTCTAAAATGCAGCTGGTGTATTTTCCATACCAAATGGCATGTTGTGAACTGATACAATGCATTCAGCATTACAAAATCAAAATTTCCTTCATTCTTTAAGAGAAAGGTATCTGCCAGTAGCCTCTGAGGAAGTACAACTTAGAAATATAAATTGCTTGCCCAACGTATGAAAACGCAGAACTAGGTATACACCAGCCTTTGCAACTGTGTTGACTTTGCGATAATCCACAAATAACCGTTGGGTACCAGCTGGCTTCGGCACAACTATAAGGGTTGAGCTCCAGTCATTGTAACTTAGATCATTTGTGTCATCTTGGAGCACGCGTTGCCACATTTGGAGGGTTAAGCCTTTAATGGTGTGGCTTA
>NW_025206931.1:8463-12243 GCF_004010195.1 Chiloscyllium plagiosum | reverse complement strand
GATTCATTGTTGGAACAATCCCGTCTCTTGTTCTAAGATTGTCTTCCTCTCCTATTCTCTGTAGCTGCTGATCCAATCGTCTTGAGGATGACGTTACCGCTGATACTAAGAGATATCAGGCTGAAGGAAGCTCCTTATTAATAGAAGAGGAAAACCTCCAGTGCCACAGTTAAGATCCATGGAGACTGACATCAATTACAGTCACAGAACAAACAGCTTCAGTTAACCCCTTTCGCCACAACCCTGTCATAACTTGGTGTGGGTGGGATGATGACATCGCTGACTAGTGGGGAAATGGCACATCTACATTTTTAAAGTTAAATGTGAGGGAGAGAGATGATGCTTTGTTTTCACAAGCTCGATGTTTCTACTGTGTTTTGGCAGGGTAGGAAGTGTTGGACTCCCGAGGCCATCTGTGTCTGATCACCAGGCCTGCTGCATCCTTTGGCTTTGATTATTAATATTTAACTTTGACAATATATCTTAACAGCATTGCGGGGATTAGGTGGGGTTAGGCAATTTTGAGACGCTACTACTGTGGCATAGATAGTGTAGATACAGTACATTCGTTGTGGTCTTTGCAGCCGCGGCCTGGTCGTGTAGAATGATGGTCAAACTCTCACGGAGCCAGGATTCTTAGTTTTACATTTCGCCATTTATTGCTGCGGTCTCAGCACTGTTGGAAGGCATTACATCTCTCCAGGCTGCTACGCTCTCTCCCTGAGATTTCCCACAGAATTGTATCTTGATGTTCGCTCCTCCTGGATTGGAGAACTGCATGTGAGACAATATGTTTCCTGAATTTGTTTTTTTTTGGCAAGTGCGTGTTTCCAGGATGTTACAATATTGCAGCAGTTACTGTTTATTAATTAAGTAACCCAATAATCTGTTGAGTTTTCCAATAAATTAAGTATTTCCAAGTTCCTCTGGTTTTTGTTGTATTCTGTCTACAGTATTTGAATAAATTGTGTTTTGCTTAATGTTGAATATTTTGATCAAACGAATTGCATCTGAAGTACAACACCACACAATTACCGTTAAAATAAGAACATGTTCGGGTCGACTACCTTCTTCATATATTGCGAGAGGCGTCTATTGGGGCCATGACAAGAAGGGCAGATATTCACGTTTGAATTGGATAATTACGAATGAACAATAAGATGCAGAAACACGGGGTTGGCAGCGGAATGCGTTGAGCTGGAGGAGTGACAGTTCTATCAGTAATTATATCAGATATACTATCCACCTCACAGATCCAGTCCAGACTCCATAACACCAGATGAGATATCTGCTCAGCACGGAGCACTGTGCAGACCAGTCTCAATACAACCCAGCAATCTGCCCATGATGCAATACTGTGCAGCTCTGACTAATCCATTAGCTATCGGTCCAACATGGTGAGCAGTACAGACTACACCAGCGCATTGATTCAGAAATCTGGACAAAACGGTTAGTCCAGCATGGGGTATTGTGCAGCGCAAACAGGTGGGCTTGTTCAATAAACGTGGATAAGGTATCTGTTCAGTATGGGGAGCTGTACAGTGAATAGCAGTAAATCAATCTGTAAACCAGGAGCAGTTACCCTCCCAGCATATAGAGCTGTGTACCCCACCCCAGTATATTGTTCAGTAACACTGTATTAGATCCCTGCCCAGTGTGGGAAAACTTGCAGCCCATACTGGAAGTGACAGGATGTGCAGCTCCCATCAATTTACAGCTCCATATCTCCATTGTGCCATGACAAAGCGATGATCTGGTGTAAGAATCCCTGCCAGAGAGAGATGGTAGGGAAATCAGTTCAAATACCAAAAAACCAAAAGGACTTTGGGAAAACGAGAAAACGGAGATTGAGAGACATTTCCATGGATGATCACTGGATTCAGAATGTTGAAGTAGAACATAGAACATAGAACAATACAGCACAGAACAGGCCCTTTGGCCCACGATGTTGTGCCGAACATTTGTCCGAGCTTAAGCACCCATCAATGTACCTATCCAATTGCCGCTTAAAGGTCACCAAAGATTCTGACTCTACCACTCCCACAGGCAGCGCATTCCATGCCCCCACCACTCTGGGTTAAGAACCTACCCCTGACATCTCCCCTATACCTTCCACCCTTCACCTTAAATTTATGTCCCCTTGTAACACTCTGTTGCACCCGGGGAAAAAGTTTCTGATGTCTACTCTATCTATTCCTCTGATCATCTTATAAACCTCTATCAAGTCACCCCTCATCCTTCACCGTTCCAACGAGAAAAGGCCTAGCAATCTCAACCTATCCTCGTACGACCTATTCTCCATTCCAGGCAACATCCTGGTAAATCTTCTCTGCATCCTCTCCAAACTTCCACATCTTTCCTAAAGTGAGGCGACCAGAACTGCACACAGTACTCCAAATATGGCCTAACCAAAGTCCTGTACAGTTGCAACATCACTTCACGACTCTTGAATTCAATCCCTCTGCTAATGAACGCCAATACACCATCGGCCTTCTTACAAGCTCTGTCCACCTGAGTGGCAACTTTCAAAGACCTATGAACATAGACCCCAAGATCCCTCTGTTCCTCCACCTGACTAAGAACCCTACCATTAACCCTGTATTCTGCATTCTTATTTGTCTTTCCAAAATGGACAACCTCACACTTGGCAGGGTTGAACTCCATCTGCCACTCCTCAGCCCAGCTCTGCATCATATCTAAGTCCCTCTGCAGCCGACAACAGCCCTCCTCACTATCCACAACTCCAATCTTCGTATCGTCTGCAAATTTACTGACCCACCCTTCGACTCCCTCATCCAAGTCATTAACAAAAATTACAAACAGCAGAGGACCCAGAACTGATCCCTGCGGAACTCCACATGTAACTGGGCTCCAGGCTGAATATTTACCATCTACCACCACTCTCCGACTTCGACCAGTTAGCCAGTTTTCTATCCAATTGGCCAAACGTCCCTCTATCCCATGCCTCCTGACTTCCCGCATAAGCCTACCATGGGGAACCTTATCAAATGCCTTACTAAAATCCATGTACACTACATCCACTGCTCTACACTCATCCACATGCTTGGTCACCTCCTCAAACTATACAAGTTCTTCAGCCCTGTAAAAACAATGACTGCAGATGCTGGAAACCGGAGTTTAGATTAGAGTGGTGCTGGAAAAGCACAGCAGTTGAGGCAGCATCCGAGGAGCAGGAAAATTGACGTTTCGGGCAAAAGCCCTTCATCAGAATACAAGTTCTTCAGACCACCAAGCCTACGCTGATTCTTATTTTTTATTTGGACCTGCTACATTTTGCCCTTGGGGGTTCTATCCTTCTGCTCGCCTCCCTTACGTGTGTCTATCAATGTATGCCTTCAATGTTGTTAATGTGCCTTATTCCAACACCTCCACTGGCAGTGTGTTTCAGGCACCCACCACCATCTGTGAGAAAAATTTTCCCCACACTTCTCCCCGAAACGTTTGCCCTCTCACCTTGAACGTGTGCCCTCTTGTAGTTGACCTGTCCACTCCAGGAAAATGATACTGCCTATTCACCGTATCTATGCCTCTCATAAGTTTGTAGACCTCTAACACATTTCCCCCCAGCCTCTGACTTTCCAACAAAAATAATTTGAACTTATCCAACCTCTTCTTAGAACTAAAACCCTCTAGGCAACATTCTGGTAAACCTCCGAACTCAGCACAGCCTTCCTAACCTGCAATCTTCTTCCTGACCTCTCCGCCCCTACCCCAGTCTGACCTATCACCCTCACCTTGACCTCTTTCCACCTATCGCAT
>NW_025206931.1:0-7184 GCF_004010195.1 Chiloscyllium plagiosum | reverse complement strand
CACTTGAACCCATCTCTGTGTCCGTAAGTATTCCCTGTCAGTGCTACCTTCTCCACAGCCTCCCTACATTCTTGGACATGCTGACAAACAGCTAGCCTACTTGCTGGACTACAAGTCCGGATCCCATCTCCCTGCCAAATTAGTTTAAATCCCCCCCCCGGAGGGTGCTAGCAAACCTACCCCCCAGGATATTGTTGCCCTTCTGGTTCAACTGCAACCCTTCCTGCTTGCACAGGTCCCACCTTCGCCAGAATGCAGTCCAATTGTCCAAATATCTGAAGCCCTCCCTCCTACACCATCCTTGCAGCCACGTGTTCAACTGCACTCTCTCCCTATTCCTTGCCTCACTGTCACGTGGCACCGGCAACAACCCAGAGATGACGACTCTGTCTGTCCTAGCTTTCAGCTTCCAGCCTAACTCCGTGAGCTCTTGAATGAGCTCCCCACCTCTCTTCCTACCTATGTCGTTGGTGCCAACGTGCACCACGACTTCTGGCTGCACACCCTCCCCCTGAAGGATTCTGAAGACACGGTCCGTGACGTCACGGACCCTGGCACCCGGGAGGCAACAAACCATTCGAGAGTCTCGCCCATGCCCACAGAATCGCCTGTCCGTCCCTCTAACTAGAGAGTCTCCTATAACTAGCGCTCTCCTCCTCTCCCCCTTTCCCTTCTGAGTCTCAGAGCCAGACCTCACGCCACAGATCCGGTCACTGCAGCTTACCCCTGCTAGGCTGTCCCCCGCACCAGTATCCAAAGTGGTATACCTATTGTTTAGTGGAATGACTACAGGGGATCCCTGCACTGCCTGCTTCCTCCCCTTCCCACCTCTAACTGTTACCCAGCTACCTCTGTTCTCTGGCGTAACTATGTCCCTGTAGCTTCTATCTATCACCTTCTCAGCCTCTCGAATAATCCTCAGTTCATCCAACTCCAGTTCCAGTTCCCTAACTCGTTCTGTGAGGAGCAGAATCTGACTGCATTTCCTGCAGATGAAGTCGGCAGAAGTATCTGTGGTCACCCCTACCTCAATCATTCTGCAGGAGGAACATTCCACTGCCTGCGCTGCCATTACTCTACACTTCGTCTCCAAAGAGGTAAAAACAATGACTGCAGATGCTGGAAACCAGATTCTGGATTAGTGGTGCTGGAAGAGCACAGCAATTCAGGCAGCATCCGAGGACAGGCAAAATCGACGTTTCGGGCAAAAGCCCTTCATCAGGATGAAGGGCTTTTGCCCGAAACGTCGATTTTGCCTGTCCTCGGATGCTGCCTGAATTGCTGTGCTCTTCCAGCACCACTAATCCAGAACTTCGTCTCCAAAGCAAGAACACTGAGTAGCTTACCTGTGAACTTTAAAGTTAGGTTAAAGGAGGAGGATGGGAGGGTAGCCCTACTATGTAGGGCCTGGAGTATAGAACACACCCACTCAAATATATATCACTTACCTTCCCGACCAGTTCTGCGCTCCAACCTCACTTCCGCCCAGCTCGCTCCGCTCTCTGCTGAGAAAAGACCGTTGGCGTCGAGGTAAGTTCATTATATATCACTTACCTTCCCGACCAGCTCTGCGCTCCAACCTCACTTCCGCCGCTCTCTGCTGAGAAAAGACCGTTGGCGTCGATGTAAGTTCTTTATATATCACTTACCTTCCCGACCAGCTCTGCGCTCCAACCTCATTTCCGCCCAGCTCGCGCCGCTCTCTGCTGAGAAAAAGATATTTCAATAGCATCTTGCAACTTTAGCCAGTATTCCCAGGAATGATGTGTGAACGGGATATTGCTGCAAATTCATATGATGGAGTTTTGGATGAGCATTTGTTCTGCAGCTTTGCAACTGGGAGTGGGAACAGCAGAGTCTTCGACTTATTTGGCTAAATCTAACAATAATTGTCTCAGTGTCTTTTTCAATGAGTGTGACAGAGGAATTGTCTGCATGAGGCCGAACTAGTTTCCTGGTGTTATCTTATCGAACTCACCTCACTAACTACCCACTCCACCTCATGGTGTCCCTGTCATTCAATGCCAGTCCTATTCTCCCACCCCATAATGGTTGGAGGTACTCAACATCGCTCGGACGCGCCTGGATATTCTGGAAACACTGTCACTGGTGCCATCTTCAAAAGGCCAATGGGCACACGGTTGCGCTTTCTCTGTTTGGAGCTGCCCTGCACAGTTTACCACAAGCATGCCGGATAAGGGGCAATTACATCACGGTTTGTCGACAGGGGCAGGTAGATGAGATAGTACAGCTGAGGATTATTCTTTTCCCGCGGGGGGGTGGGGATCCGAGCGTGGTTTGAGCTCACCACCTAGCTCAGTGCATTATCTGCCGTCTGAAGAAGATCCAAGCAATACAGGACAAGCATCAATAACCTTCCCCGCTCTATCAGGATAAGGGTCACAGTATGTTGTCTGCTCTCTCTCACTCACTGTACATTTGTTATAGCACGTACCCCCGAACAAGACACATGCTCCACCACTTTCATTACCGCATGCAGCAGCTTCCCACTCTCCTTCTCCCTCTCTCTCTCTCGCCTTTTCAAAACCCCCTCATGGCGATAGAATATTTGGAGAATGCTGATTATGGAATGTTCGGGATGATATTCCAAATAATTCCATTTTTCAGAGAAATGTCATTGCCCCAGTATGTAAGGCATAAGGGGAAGGAGTAGAGATGTACGTTTTTAAAATCGAATACATTTCAAATCCATCACGAGGACATTCAGCCGAAATGTGTTCTTACATTCAATAAGATCGCAGCTGATCTAATGGTTTTCTCATCTCCATGTTAGAGGAATTTTCAATCATTCAAACCCCTGGGTTCCTGTCACTGACCAGATAGCACTCGGGCACTTTTCCCCAGTTATCTTCAAGCGCCTGTTCCAGGGCATTTCCAATGAGAATGCACTCTCTAAACAATATATTCCATTAGCTTTTTAATTCTACGTAATGATATGTACATTTTCCATCGACGAATCAGAAATGCACACTTATTTCTGGTTAACGATACCAAATTACAATTAATAATCCTGGCTAATTCACTTGTCTCACTTTATTGTATTTAGCCAAAGACAGGATCATTCAAATTGATGAGGGAGGAATTAATAAGTCAGAATTCAGAGACCACCCATTTGGACGATGTGTCAAATTTTAGGGATCGATTAAATAGAGCTGGAGAGTTGGCAAGATAGATTTAAAAGTATCACAGCATACAATGAAACAGGAAGCGGATAACAAATCACAAATTTACAATTTTGTAATTGGGAATAAGGCATTGGTGTTCCTTCCAGTAACAGGTGAGCCTTTAAAAACAAGTTTTTGTGTGCTTTATCAAATTGAGAATAACTTTAGTGAGATAAACTAATTGATAAGGACTCCAGACCGGAAGAAAGCTCACAAAGTGTGTCATGTGAATATGCTCAAAAGAGAGGTTGATAGTGAAAGAAAGCAATAGGAGAAGGTGTTGATGATGACAGCACAGAAGGAAGAACCAAGTTCAGAGGATTCTGAATGGGACATTCCTCAAATCAAATTGAACAATGAGAAAGTTGTCAAAAATTGGGATAAATTATTGAGTTACCTTCCACAAGAAAATCAAAATGACCCAAAAGAGTTATTCCGATCACTTTGGGAGATATGCGGAAATAAACTGGAAAGTACTAGCATAATTGTGCATGATGAAGATATAGGAGATTCTGTTCTGATTAAGCAACATCCTAATAAGCATAACCCTCCAAAGTTGGCACAGGTTCAGAAAGAGCGAGAGTGAATGCTCCAAGATGGCATAATCGAAGTGAGTTACAGTGACTGGAACTCACCTATAGTCATGGTGCCAAACCTCGATGGTACCCGAAGGTCATGTGGGGACTATCACAAAATCAACACCGTTACAAAGACTGATGCATATCCAATTCCATGTTTGGAGAACTGTGTCGAAAAGGTGGGAGAAGCCACTTACATTTCTAAGTTAGACTTGCTCAGAGGCTACTGGCAAGGACCTATGCCATAGAGAGCAAAGGCAATTTCGGCTTTCATAACACCAAATGAAAAATATCAGTTCAAAGTCATGGCATTTGGTATGAAAAATGCTCCAGACACATTTCAGAGATTGACAATAATGTTTTTGCTGGATTACCCAACTATGTAGCGTACATTGATGACCTGATGATTTTTTTTTTGACACACGTTGATGGAACACTTTCAGTATTTATCGGACTTGTTCTCTCGAATTTAGAAGGCAGACTTAGTGATAAACCTGGCTAAAAGTGAATTTGCGAAAGCCCAAGTCACATTCCTGGGCAATGTTATTGGACATGGACCAATCGCCCCATGAGATACAAACACGAAAGTAGTGGGAAAATTCCCACACCGTCGTCAAAAAGCAGTATTACTGTTCCTTGGATTGACTGGATTTTACTGAAAGTCTGTTGCAAACTTTAGCAGTGTGGCTGCTCCACTCACCAAACTATTAAAAAAGGTTAAGAACTCTCAGACATTTGACTGCCTAAAAACTGTGTTAACCACTGCCCCCAGTATGGACCACACCGGATTATACGAAGCCTTTCAAGGTGGCTATCGATGCCACTGACGTGGGTGTTGGTGCGGCGCTCCTGCAGGAGGATGACGAGGGAATCAAGAGACCCATCGTATATTTTTACAGGAAGTTGAACTTCATCAACAGAAATATTCAACGGCGGATAAAGAGAATCTAAGCTTGGTGATAGCATGATAACATTTCAATGTTTATATCACCAGCGATGCATCTGGGACAAACACATACGCTGATCACAACCCATTGATATTTGTGGATAAATTTAAGGACAAAAATGCCAGACTGTTTCGATGGAGCTTATTGCTGCAGCCATTCATTATAACAATTGTGCATGTGACAGGTTGTGAAAACGTGATTGCCGATGCGTTACTGAAACTTGAATGAAATATGGAGGCGTTTGGTGGTGGGTGTACCGCGGTTGAATTTGAATGGAGTTGTGCATGTTTGCATGTTTACAGTTGCTATAGTGTATGTGTGCGTTTTTAGACTAACAACTGGGTTTGAATGGTTAAAAATGCAACGATCTTTTAGTATTGAATGTTCATTTTTTAACGGGGGAGGTGTCACAAAGCTAATCCCTTTTTGTCAAGAAGCTTTTTGTTGGCTCAGGTGGATGCTGTCCTTGATTTTTTTTCAGAGGGACAATAAAACGCGGCCTGATTCCGGTCAGTCTGGTTTGGTACAGAGACTAAAATGATTTTCAGGGGCCTTTTGTTTATCTGTAAACAGATGAGGCGTCAGACCAAAGTGGTCATGTTTTAGAAGTGACCTGTATAATGAAAGGGGAGTGATGCGCTCTTTTAGCTGAACTATCTGAGCTGAGCTGAGCTGAGCAGTTGTCAATTGAGTCTTGAACTGGAAAGTTCAACAGGGAGCTGTGTGGAAAGTCTCTCTTTTCTTCCATTCAACTTCAACCTGTAAGCATGTGTTCCATTTATACTGGTTTTCAAAGGGGGTTTGCTTATTGGGACTGTTATATGCATTCGGAACAGCATAATTAAGTCTAGCTAGATAGTTTGAGATCTGTAGGTGTTCTTTATTGTGTTCTTTGTGTTTCATTGTGTACTTTTGTGAATAAAGTTTTTGTTTATTTTAGAATCCAGTCGTCAACGTAGCTAAATTACACGAGGTAATTTTCATCGTACACTTAATGAAACAAATTGCAAAGTTATGCTCTGGGCTGTTTGCTTCAGAATGTTTTGAATGGTCTAGACTCGTCCATACATCTCGGAGAGGGAAGATGCCCCCTTGGAACTTGGTGCAAATCATTCACTTTCCCTCCTCACGATAATCAAACCATGTTAACTTTACATTTGTGTACCATTAGCAATGGAGCTAGGAGGAACAACATGGAGCAGTCTGCCTGTGCAATCTCTACTTCATTAGTTTGTCATGTTGCAGCATCAAAGACATCCTCCTGTTTCAGTATCACAGTTTGGAGTGGCTGATGGCTCTACTTTTGAAGTGTCAGTGTCTCGAGATCACTGAGTTCTCCAATTTCAAATAACCTCCTTTCCAATCTTCTGACTCACTTCCCAGTCCCTCCCACTCCCATCCCATCCCCTCCCCTTCCTTCCCAGCGCGTCCACCTCCCTTCCGTTCCTCTGATCTACCCTTCTTCCAGCTTCCAACGGGATCCATTCCTCCAATCGACTAATCCAGTGTTACCCTCTACCAGTGTTGATCTATCCCACCTCACCACACCACCTCCTCCTCCCCACGCCGCGTCTTTATCTGTAAACCTCCTGACGTCCATCCCCACTCCTGAAGAAATGTTACACCCAAGGTGTTGACTTCTCCACTTCCTGATGCTGCTTTGCTTAGTGTGGTCTTCCAGCCGCCTGTTTTCCAATATTTGCATTTTTTTTAAAAAATCTCTTCAGGTGTAATAGGCAGGAGAGAGTGAATTGGTTGTGACACCGCTTATCCAATAGTTTCGATGGGCTGAATGGCTTTCTCACATTCTTGTGAAACCTGTTTGATATGCTTAAAGAGCTCCTCTTCTTATCCTGTGCAAGTGTTCAGGGTCTAGCAGTACTGTCACATGAATGTTACTTACACGTTAACAACATGAGCTTGAATGTTGCCCAGGTTTTGTAGCTGTATGTGATTTCTACAGAGCATCTTCGCTTCTGATCGAATGATGGGGGAAAAACATTGATGAAGCAGCTGATGGTGTTTGTTTGAGGAAGCTACCCGAAGGATCACCCACATAGATATCCAGGGACTAAGAGGATTGCTGTCCACCAGCTAAATTGTGTTCTGAATGACCCACTGGAGAATTCACACCTGATCCCATTCAGTGCAATCTTTTTCAGACTTCTTGACACCTTGCTCCGTCAAATCCTGCCGTAATGTCAGGGCCAGCCACTCTGACGCTGAGTTCGTATTTTTGTTCATATCAATTGGGCATGAAAGAGAAATTGCAGCCGAGACCAGATCAGCCCTGAAGTTACTGATGGGAAAAGAGGATTGAGGAGCTAAATGGCCTCGTGTTATTCCAGTATACCCCAGAGTCCAGTCAGTTTGTGTTTTCGATTTCCTGTGTTGTGGACTTCAAGTAACTGAACAGACTGATCCTGTTGCTGGATCAGGATACTGATGCTGCGTGATCTACTCTGGATACAGAT
>NW_025206930.1:0-12241 GCF_004010195.1 Chiloscyllium plagiosum | reverse complement strand
TAACGTGCATATTATGCAATAATATACATATATTATTACATAAATATTATTTAATATATAAATATTATTTAGTACACAAAATATGTGAAGGAATTTGTAACACAGGTCAGTCTGATTATAATTCCTCTGACATTGGTCGCCACCTTTTCAGTGCAATATTTTACTCTCAGCTTTTGGGAGCAAATTTCCACGAATTGATCAAAGGTGAAAGCGACAGTTAACGAGGCAGAACAATCCACAGGAGCCGTACAGAAACTCTAAATTGTTGAGATAGATAGGAAACTAAATGGGAAATAAATGCCAGCGACCCTGTTTAATATCATAGCCGTGACCATGACCAGGAGATCCATCACTGCCATGGACAACAGGTAACACGTGAAACATTCTGGCAGACCATATTTTCATCTGGATAACATCACTGTCACTAACAGATTCGCGGAAATAAAGAAAGGTAGAGAGACGGTGAGACCTGTGGCTAAACAGAAAATACAGCAGAGTCCACCAAAAAAATACAATTGGGAAGGATGAAATACACAAGACTAATTACACATCAGGAAATAATTATACCAAATAGCAATGTGAGTAATTCGTATAATAAACAAGTCTAGAATTCAGAAATGACACCTATATGAATGACATCAGGAGATGCATGGGAGCAACGCTCGCCGTAAGTTTCCATCGGGAAAGATTTTTATTGCTGTTGCTTTCTTCCATGTGCTGGAACATTTCCCCTAACAGCACTGTGGGTTTCCAGGACAACTTCTACAGAGCCGCTTGAGAATGCTGTCCAAATGTTGGTCCCGTCAGTGACAGGCACACGCTGTGAATAAACAATGTAAGAGACTCATTACGATTCAAAGTTCCGAATTTGTTCCTTTTCCAGTATGTCAACAGTCTGAGTGCTGAAAAAAAAAAATCACTGACATTGCAGAGGTAATGTTTGGGAGTATCCAACGGTAAACCTGAGCACTACTTTTGAGAATCACAATCCCTCTGGGACAGTGATCCGAAAATGTCGAATTGGCAGATAATAAACTCAGATTGAGAAGAGCAGGCTGCTGTAATAGATCTGTTCTGCGGCTCTGCAAAGTACTGCCATTGTAAAGTATCAACTTCATCCTACAATGTTCGATGAAATGAAATAAACAAAACTGACACACCCGAGATTCTACTAATGATGAATCCTTAATTAACACATAGCAATTGGAGAAAAAAAGTTACCTTCCTCCGAACGTGCAAGGATAGCCCAAGTGAGTTAATTCATCAATAGCATTAGTGTGAAAAGCAGAATGGACATTGATTTGCACAAGGAAGCAATGGGAATTCTCCGAAATAAATGACACACTGAAATCTAACGTACACTATTCTAACGAAGCAGGAATGAATCAGCGATTGGTATGCCTGGCCACAATGGAGATGCTGTTACAGTATGTTTGCTTTCATTAATCCACAATAAGAATACAAACAGAGCAACAACAGTTCTTTTGAATCGCGAGGTTCGAGAATAATGTATCCACACGGGCAATGAAATACTGATTTTGGGGCTCCCGGGAGTCGCTTAGAAGTGCACATTTTTAATCCGTCAAATCATTTGAAACAAACAGTTTAGTGGAGCTGCAGTTTGTTTGCTATTTATGTTTTTATAAATATTTTACAGTACCATGACAAAAGGTAAAATATACAGAATGATCTCTGGCATACATTTATATACCATCAGTTCTGAGGAAGCGTCACTGGACCCAAAATGTTAGAACTGACCTTTCTTCATAGACGCTGCCAGAGCAGCTGAGCTTTTTCAGCAACTTCTGTTTGTTCTTGATTTACAGTATCTGTTGTTCTTTCGTTTTTTTACAAAGGTTAGTGCTGCTCAGTTCACTCTGTCAAAACTTCGTTCCAGTGAAGTGCGAGAGTGTCTGGAGCAAGATGATGAAATTGCTGCCATGCCCTGAGTGTGCAATTTGCTTTCAGTAGCAATCAATGTAGACAGCCGTTTCTCAGAGTAAATTAACCCTTTGTCCACTGTAAGACGGTTTTTGATGTCTAACTGACAGGACGGGGATATACAGCTCTTTAAGGGTGCTGATGCTGTATCCAATAGGTTTACATCATCGGCCTAATTTGTGTACGAAGCAAGTCACCATGCTTTCTGTTTTTATTTTCTGTTATTGCTTGATTCTCATTCTTAGCACTTTTTAATGATTGCAAGAGAGCCAATAGTTTAATTCCCGGCATGTCAGGATATATCCTTGCCAATGACAATCCTTTGATGCCTCCTGATGATAACTGGTACCTTTCCCATTTTGACTCGGATTTTGGAGCTCTCTATATAATTTTACTAAGAGGACAGAATTCATCACACTGGGCAAACAAAGGAAATTAACAAGCAGAACAAATGGCAACTCTTTGTATCTCTGCTCGACAGTTTTCTCCATTAAAAACACGAACTGAATTCCTTTAGTCACAACTTGACCCTGGTAAAAGCACAAACCCCGAGTTAGCACATCTCTTCTTATTATTGGGTGAAATAAGTGCAATAATAATGGAGAACGTGATGTGATGCTGACATACCACGACAGAATTGTGCAAGATAGAGAGACTATTTAAGATTTGTTGTCATCATGCTATCTATCTATCTATCTATCTATCTATCTATCTATCTATCTATCTATCTATCTATCTATCTATCTATCTATCTATCTATCTATCTTTCTATCTATCTGTCCGTCTGTCTATCTATCCATTCATCCATCCTACACTCACTCACACTTTGTCTCCTCTCTATTTGTACTCTTTGTGAATGCTTCAATCACACGTTAATCACAAAGAACCACAATTTATAGAAGTGTAATTACGCAAGTGGACTAATCAAAATGTCTCTGCCATTTGATTTTGACTGGTATGCTTTACACAATCCTTCTCCTTCATTCTCCCCGTAATCCTTGATTCCCTGACCAATCCAGAAACTATCTATCTCTGCCTTCAATGCACAAAATGTCTTGGCCTCCGCAGCCCTCTGTTGCGAGTAACCTTTCGGATTAATCTCCCATTTGCTGAATAAATTCTTCATCGCAGTTCAAAAAGGGATGTTCTTTCATTCTTTAACTGTGACCTTGAGTCCTAACCTCTCGTACTAATTGAAACATATTCTCCACCTCCCCCCAATCCAAGCATTTCAGAATTCTGAAAGTTTCACTCATATGCCTCCTCATCTTTCCAACTCTATTACATAATGACTCATAAGTACGGGGCCTAACATTTCTCACAAAGTTCTAAAGATAATGCACTGAATGGGTCATTACACAGTGCTTGTCTGCTTCTGTATTCCAGCCATCTTCAATCGAATACCAACATTGAATTTGTCTTTTTAACCTCCAATTGAGACTTCATGTGAACCTTAAAAGACTCCTGAGCAAGGACTCCAAGGTCCCTTTGTCCTTCACATTTCCAAAGTTTTAACCAGTTTGGAAAGTAGTCTGTGCCTGTATTCTTCTACCAAAGGGCATAATTTTACACTTTTAAGTACTGTATTCCACCAGCAAGGTGTCTGCCCATTCGCCTAGCATGTCTGCGTCCTTCCACAGATTCTGCATTCCCTCAGCGCTACATGCCCCTCCATGTAGCCTTCTGTCATGTGCGAACTCATCAGCACTTCCTTGAGTTTGTTCGTCTCGAATGGTTACTTTTGAAATAAACAGTTGGAGTCCCACTATTGGCCCCTGCAGAAATCTGCTAGTCACCGGCTTCCATTGTGAAAAAGACCCCTTTGTCCTTCCTCTTTGCATTTTGCTCGTCATTCTTTCCTCAATTTATTCTAGCCATTGTCTCTAACATCACTGGCTCTCATCTTATTTAGCCTCCAACTATATTGTACACTGTCAAAGACGTTCTGGAAATTCAAATAGATCATGTCCACTGGTTCTTTTTTCTCTATTTTGCTCAGTACCTTCTCCAATAATTTTAACGGATTGCCAGGCATCTACTCTCCCTGACGAAGCCATTCTGACTCCATTCTATTTTTCTAAGTATGCCCAAGTACTTAACAATCACATTCTTAACAATGGAGTTGGTCTGGAGGACTGATCCATATTGAAACCGTTTACATCCACCTTCTCCTGAGTGATGGCCACGAAATTCATCTCTGACCCCTGACTCTCTTGAATCTCTGGTGAGCCTGGTGGTGTGTCTGCCAATATGAAAACTCATGCAAAGTACATACTCAATTCCTCCGCCATTTCTTTATGTGCTAATATTATTTATCCCGCCTCATTTTCCATTGGTCTTCTATCCATTCTTGACGCTGTTTTATTTATAGACACCAAGGAAAGAAATCTCTTATCATCTTCGTTTATATTGCAGGCTATTTCATCTCCCCACATAATGATTTTCTTCCCGCTAATCCTCACCACATGATATGCATTTTCTTTTGCATTTACTCTGCCCCTGACTTCGCTCATCAAACATGGTTCCCTTATCTTCCCCTCCCTTCGGAGGAATCTCAGCTGAGCCTCCCGAATTACCACCAAACCCTCAGCCGTTGACGCTTCACCGTCTTTCCAGCCAGACTTCTGTACAAATGCGCTCTGGCCCGGACCTCAGTCATGTCTTTGTTTCCAAATTTACTCAATTGTAATGCTGTTACATCCAATTCAATCCTATCCTTGTCAAATTGTAGGATGTTATGTTATGGTGACTGGTCCCTTCACTTGCAGCTCCCTTATCTATTTCGCATCATGACACATTATCCCTTCCAGGATTATCCATTCCCTAGTGGGCTTTAGCACAAGCTACTCCTAGAGAAGTAAACTAGACACTCCACATAGACAGGAAGCTTCGGATTATGCCCGAAACGTCGATTCTCCTGTTCCTTGGATGCTGCCTGACCTGCTGCGCTTTTCCAGCAACACATTTTCAACTCCACCTAGAAAATCCTTTTCTTGGGGTATGCTCCCAAAGTTATTTTATCAGTCCACCAGCAGATTGAAGTACCCCACGATTATTATAGTTGTGCTTTTCTGACATCCTTTTTCTATCGCCGGGTTAATTTCTTTGCCATATCCTGACTGTTGCTAGACTGCCTGCACAAAGCACCCAATATAATTTTTTTATTCCCTAAATTTTCTTCTTGTCGCGTGTCATGGACCAGACAACATCCTCTCAAAATATATTGAGAAGACAGCCTAGATCCTAACTTTTTCTGATGCTAACGGCAATTGTGAGGCGTTGCTTTCCAAATGCCACTAGATTGGGAAAACTACTCTACGTTAAGAAAAACATACTTCAATTTTACACTAAAGTTGGAATGCAGACAAAATAAAAATAAAATAAAATAATTGGTTTAACTTTAACGCTACAGATACTTTTAAGAAAATAATAAATCTGATATGTACTACTATTTAACTGTTCCAATATTAAGATAACACATAATTGCACTCTTGGCTTTAGAACGCATTGTGTCATATGCACTTTTAGCAGCAAGAAGAGAACCCCAGCTTTTCGCTGTCGCAGAGAGATGAATAGGACCGTCCACATCCAACTTCAATACAACAACAACTGTCAAAGTAAAATAAATAAAAGCCGTGGTTCTGTGGGAGCTCTACCCACTCGTTCAGGCTGCCTCTGTTGTTCCAACTTCTTGGAAAAAAAAAGCCCAAGACATAATCAGCTGTTTCTCTTTTGGCTTTGAGAAAACCGCTCAGAACGCCTGTCTCCACCTTTTTACAAATAACAAACCGGATAAAATAGAACTCTTGAAGTCATAGTATCTTGAATAGTGCATTTGCACAGCCTATTTTTTATCTGCTGCAGTCAATATCGTGCAGATACATGTATAAAATGTGACATGGAAACGGGTACCAAGACTTTGACCAATAAGTTAAAATTATGTGCTCTTGGAGGTGTTACAACATGGGGTAAATCCCTCTGCTAATTTATACTAGCAACACAGAAAAGATTCACCCCGTGCTGTAATCTGCTAAAATTTGAGAGGCAAAGTACTATCCGAGAGGTCACTGTTTAAAGTAAAAAGTAACAATTTTATTCTTTCAGTTGAACAGAGAATATTCAAACCAACAACTATTTACAACTCATTTCTCTTCAACCTATCTTTTACTTGCCACTCTACAATTACAATCTGATAAAAAAAACCTGACTAAGATTTACAAAAATAGCATCATGCTTCAAAACCAGACAGATTTGCCATATCTCCTTTCTCGTTTTTTCCTTTGTAGACTCTCCCCAGGAGGGTTTGGATGCTGTGCAGTGCAAACTCCTTCCCCAGAGAGGTATCTCTCAAAGAGCTCTTAAACTAGAAGTCTACATTTGTTGGTCTTTTGCCAGCTCTCCATCTAACTGCTCAAAGTGTCCGGTTTTATACCTCAAAACATCGGATTGTTTCATTGTTTTAATATTATCAAAATAATAAATGAAAATTTGATTGGATTTTGGTAATTTGGGGCATAATTTAACCTGATGGACCGAATTTGAATTTATTTGTTTCATGGCAACCCAGCTACTACTAGCTGTTTCAAACAATTGTTATATTGTTACCTTGTTCAGAACACAGTGTGCTTGCGTGTACAAGGTCTAGTCCTTGCTAGTTTTTCAACACTCTTAAAAGTACAGCGCATCTACACCTTCATCATAGAGGAAACATGCAAGCGGTTGCATTCCTGATATTTTTGTTGCAAATGATATCGAGATTTTTGGTTAGTACGTAGTTGGAAAAGTCATTCAAAATAGAATCCCGAAACTGCAGAAGATCATTCAATTGGTCCACTGACAGAACCCGTATATCAGCATTTGTTATGGCTAATTCCTGGTTACTACATGCAATTTAATATGGCCTCTGTACCTGACTTGCACTTCCTTTGGATCGTGGAAGCAAATCAGCGCACTTAATGGCAACTCACACTGATGGAGGAAGAAGGTGAAATCTCCAGTGTCACCGAAGTTTTCATTCAATTCGGGCCCTTGGTTTTGGGAGGCTGCAGTGTTACCCATTGAGCTAGCCTGCCGCCCATTTGTTGCTGCAGAGCACTTTTATCAGATGGCGGCACAATTACCATGATACATCAACAATGGTAATGAAGAACTCGCAACATTCTGGCAGTCAAGCCAGCTCTTTATTTCGTGCATAGCTCTTGGATTTTTGAATGTTCTTGACTGTGCATTCATCCAGGTGGTGGGAGTATTCCTTTCCATTTCAGATCTGTGCCTCTTGGGTTGCAGGAAAACACTGGCCATCCAAAAGATGAGTTACTCAGTGAAGACTTCTTCACTTTTTATTTGTTCTTGTCGTTGCTTGACGTTTGAGCAGTTTTTGCTCAATGGTATTCCTGTATAGTTGGTAATTGCGGATTCAGTGACACAAATATAATTGAACACCAGGAAGATAGACACTTTCTCCAAACTTGAAGATCGTCGTTGTTTGTCAATTAAGTACCATTCGCATATGTGGCATGAATGCCACTTGCCACTTGGCAGCCCAATCATTAAATCTATCTTGTTCTTCACAGCTATGGACACGGACACAAGGGCTATCTCGCTCCATTCCATTGCCTGTGTCTTTATCTGCATGTCTCTATCTTCTTCCTCGTCCACTTCCTCACATATGCAGCCTGACAGAGACAAAATCATATTTGTGTGACCATATCCTTTTAGGTTCTCATGTCTAAAGAAATGAATTTCAAACGAGCCACGATTTTATTGAATGGTGGATCTGGCTAGAAAGGACGGGTGTCCTACTCCTATTACTCTCCTGTACTTGCCTCAACTTTTGTATAGATTTGTTCACAAACAGTGATTGCTTTAAGCTGTTTAGCATTTTGTACCATCGGCAGTGAAGAATCGTGTTATCATGACAAACCAGTTTATTTCATCGAAGCAAGGAAAACATTAGAAGTGGTGTTGAACCTGTGGACCTGATGCATTTATCTTTCGACAAGGTTAAATCCATGCTTTTGCAATGTGTTGTCGACGGAGTCCTGGTAACTTGCAGCAGTGCTTCATGTAGCTGCTACGCTTCATGAATAGTTGACGGTCTAAATGTGCCAGATGTTTATGAGTTACCAACATAGTGACTGCTTTGTCAAAGATGGTGTTGTTTTTTTTTTGGTTGTGGATTATTTCACAGTGTTGCTGTCTTGTACTTCGCAGGTAGTGGGGAGAGACTGGTGTAAATAGTTCTACGCTGTGGAAGTTCTGTTTTAAATTTGAGAGCAGAGACAACTTACAAATGTATATAAGGTTAAGAAGAAATGAGGGATTATTACTTTCTGTATTAATACACTATCAGCGAAAAGAAGCCTGGAGTGTGATGGAGTTACAATTATTGCTTTCCTGTCCTCTATATTCTATGGTCGTAGTGTCATAGAGTCCGAAGCACTGTGACAGTCCGTTTGGCACAAACTGGTTCATGCTGCCCAAAATATCCACCCATCGTGGACCTCATTTCCTCTCTGTCACACACACGCACACACATAAACTACAACATCATTTATGAGTATCAAAAGCAAGAAGGGATCTGGCACTGAGTCCTGCCATACACCACTGGGCACCAGCCTCGAACTACACAAACAGCCAGTCTTCTACCAACATCACTGACTGGGCCAATACTGGAGCCAACTGACCAATCTACACTGGATGCCATGTGCCTTCGTTATCAATCTGCCATATGGGGCCTTGTCAAAGGTTTTGCTGAAATTTATACAAACATCTTCATTTGCCCTACCCTCATCCATAGACCTGGTCATCTCCACAAAAAAAAAACTCCATCAGATTTGTTAGGCATGACCTTCCTCTGTCAAGGCCACACTATCCCTAATTGCCTTATGCTTTTCCAGATGGATATTAAAATTCCTTCAGAATGTTCTCCAACACTGACGGTACACTCACTGGTCTGTTACTCGTGGTCTATCTCTGCCACCCTTCTTGAAAGGTGGAACCACATCAGTTGTCCTGCAGTCCACTGGCACCTCCTCTGTGTCCAGAGAGGATATAAACATTTGGCTCAGAGCCACTGAAATTTCCTTCCTCATCTCCTTGGTTACAACTCCTCTGCAACTCAAGATTAGTCCATTTTTAAGCCCACCAAACCTACGATACCTGTTCTGATCATGTATAAATCTGCTCAAGCAAGACTGAAAGCAAGATTGTTTATTTTTGCAGCAGCCCTTTCCAAAGTTGTTCCCATCCTTCCTGAGGCTGGGAAAAGTGTGTTCCCTGAACCATGGTTTTCGAATGCCAGTTGTTTTCCAGATCAACACAGTACATGTCGTTTCAATAGAGACTTAATAAAACACTCATAAAGTGCAAAAATGTCTGAGACATTTTACACACACACGCGTATACGTCATCCACGTGTAAATTACTCTGCTGTCGTTCGACTTAATACTTTCCTGAGCATGGGAAAACAATTCACTCTGCTCATCCATAGTTCCTGTAAATTTCCCACTGAACAATTTTGCGAACCCACCTCGCCAAGAAGCAAACTGCACAGTCTCAATATCGTTCCCAGTCAATTCAATTAATGTCATTGACAGCACCCACTTAGTCTGTCTGTATTCTCATTTTCTCGGGAACAATAGAGGCAAATTTATATTCAATCATAAACAACAAGGTTTTTTTGGGGGGCAAGTGCAACAGAAATATTAAGCTGCTCTGTATCAGCCAGGATGCCAGACAATGAAATGGCTCCATTTTAAGACATTTCAGAAGTTTATCCTGGAGCCTGGTCAAATCCTACCATGACAGAACATCAATGTAATAAATATCTGGAATTATAACTCTAATATTGACCATTAGACCATGGCTCTTGCCTCGATTTATCTTGTCTCCCGAGGCCGGTCGAACTAGTTACAGATGCTCAAGAGTTTGTGCAGTGAAGGCAGATCTGAACAGAAAGGCAAGCCTCAGCAAAACTACTGCATCTTTTTCCAAACTTACATTGCGGCGGCACAGTGCGTCGATGTTTTCCATGTACAGGATCGTTTGGAGCTGCAGCCCTCCCCACCCTGGAATAGTCACCGTGTTCAGGGTCGCATCTTTCCTGATGGGTTCAGGAAAAGGTTCTATGCAACACCCAGACACGGCCAGAGAGAGGGGGCAGGCCTGCCTGCTTTTCTGATTCCTCTCCATTGTGTGAGACTGCACAATGTTGTTGTAGAGCAGTCAGAGCCAATTGTGGAATCCCTCCCCCAAAGCCCTTATGGAGACCACATCCCACGTGCGATATCATTCTCCTGGTACAGGCTGATGAGGCAGGTGTCATCTTTTTAAAATCAAAGATATACTTTATTCATTAAAAATCTCTTTGTACAGAAACATAGTCACAAATACAGTTCCGTTCTTCACAGTTCCATATCAAGTAAACAAACAAAACATCAGACTTCGACTCTATCCAAAAACCCAAAGACCTCTCTTATACAGACAATATTAATATTTGCATGCATATGAGACAGTGGGAAGATCCAAAAACGGAGTGGACTCCAATTTCCCTCGGCATGAAGAGCTCAGACAGTTGGTCTTTCCCCACTGCAGCCTGGCAGCAGCTGCTCCAGGTTTCTGTGCATTCCTCAGCACGTAATCTGGGATCTTGGAATGTGCCAAACTTCAACACTCAGACACTTCCAACTCCTTGTTCTGGAAGATCAACAGGCTTTAAGCAGACCAAAGAGCGTTTTTCATTGAATTGTTGGTTCCCACGGTCCAGTTGGTGTTTGACTTGGTCTCCCAGGAAACAGACCATAGAGCTCAGAGTCCTGCAGCACGAAGCCGCTCGGGGCAAGCCTCAGCAAAACTACTGCATCTTTCTCCAAACTTACATTGCGGCGGCACAGTGCGAGCACTGCTGTCTTATAGCATCAGGATCCCAGGTTCGATTCCAGCCTCGGGTGACTGTCTGTGTGGAGTTTGCACATTCTCCCAGTGTCTGCGTGGGTTTCCTCCAGGTGCTCCGGTTTCCTCGCACAATCTAAAGATGTACAGGTCAGGTGAATTGGCCATGCTAAATTGCCCATAGGTTAGGTGCGTTAGACAGAGGGAAATGGATCTCAGTGGGTTACTCTTCGGAGGGTCAGTGTGGACTTGTTGGGCCAAAGGCCCTGTTTCCA
This sequence comes from Chiloscyllium plagiosum, assembly GCF_004010195.1. Lineage (NCBI taxonomy): Eukaryota > Metazoa > Chordata > Chondrichthyes > Orectolobiformes > Hemiscylliidae > Chiloscyllium > Chiloscyllium plagiosum. The sequence goes on along the minus strand of NW_025206930.1, from coordinate 1,133 downwards.
CACTGTAGGGAATCTAATAAAATGCACATTGGGTGGGGGGCATATTTTTAAAGTAATCCTTCCAATAGACTGTCATAAGCAATTGCTTAGAAAAGTTTTAGATAACTGTTTATATCCTTGGGTCTACGTTTGGATGAGACTATTTGAGGAATCTGTAGTTTGAACATATTGACATATTGTTGACTTTGAATTGAATTTAATGTCATTTTAAAAGTTAAAGATAAACTATATGATCTTATAGCATTTTAGTGGGCGTGCCTGTGAATGAGTAATTGCGTTCTCTCTGGCTTTTTCGTGTGGAGGTATATAATTATGACTTATGGACTCGTAGAATAAACAGATGGAAACAGACCCTTCAGTCGAACTCATGGGCAACAAACAGGTGTCCTCAACTGATCTATTCCCGTTTTCCAGCATTTTGCCCAAATCCCTCTAAACCCTTCTTACTCCTGTTCCCATTCAGATCACCACATACTATGGCACCTCCAGCTAAGTTTGTGGATGGCACAAAAACGTTGAAAGACCAGTGGTGAGGATGGTGCGGGGTATATAAACAGATTAAACGAGGGGGCCAAAATTTGTCAAATAGAATATAATTTGGGAAAGTGGAAGTTTATGTAATTTAGCAGGAAGAACAGCAGAGCAGAATAGAATGCCTTGAAGCGACATGCTGATGATATCATTCAAATATCATAGAATTGATCTTGAGGGTATCGACACCTCAGATTCCATCTTACCCCAGTCATCTGAAGTATGACACACTGACGAAATCTATTTGTCGCTGATAAGTCAAATACTGGCCAAGACATTTCTTGTGAGTGTGCATATAATGTTTGTGTGTAACAGACTCATGTAATTTCAATTCTGGTGGATTCTTCAAAACCACATTTCCCATGTACAGTTCTTATGCTCCATGGGATCGCATATCCATTGCCTCATCAAGTGTAAGTATCTTGCTGAAGGCAACATGCACATCATGGTTTAGCAATTCAGGCCCTTTTTCAGGAAACTCAACGGGACATTAACGAGATTGGTTATTCAGCGTTATCATTTTCTGTGAATAAAGCATCACAAATGTTATTGAGACCTTTGAGATGTTAACCAAACAGATAGATGAGGCTAAAGCAGTTGAT
>NW_025206929.1:10376-12241 GCF_004010195.1 Chiloscyllium plagiosum | reverse complement strand
AATTACTTACTGTACACCAACAACGCAAGCCAAGTTGTATTGAAACCACAGATTGTCCCCCAAGGATTCCCAAATCTAAACACTGCATTCCAGATATGCTCACTATCACCATCTGGGAGCAGTCTCCCAAAGTGCTTCCAGAATTTAGAAAGTGCACACACTGCCCTCCAAAGCTAAATCTGCTGTCACAGACTTCACTCTTATTGCATACAATGACAGTTATTGTCCAGTTCTTTAATGTGACAAATGATTTTACAAACAATTTATAAAATACTTTAAATCCTGAAGAAATGTGATGTCAGCCCTTTGTAGAAGTGAATGGAAAGTGTGATGTTTGCTTGACCTTTGGCTCTATGTATCAGACCGAACTGAACTTTTAGCAAGATGTGGGATGTTTCCCACAAAACTTGTTTAAAAAAGCAAAGATTATGCTGAGATTTAAATGTTCAATCAGGTTTAATAAAAATCTTTCCAAAAAAATTGAGAGTTTGACTTCAGCTCCTTTAAAGAGACATGCTCTTGGCCTTCAATTTTGTGACATGTGATCATTCTTTGGTAAAGGTGGCTGTGTGCAACACTGCAGGATGTTGAGCTGATGTGCCTCATTGGGTGGATGAGCTTTATTACTGGTGTAACTTGGCTAATTTTGAGATGGAATGTTACTTGGAGTTAAATCTTGTTTTTAAACTGAGGCGTGCTTGTGTAACTCAAGTGTGGATACTACGCTCATGTTTACAATGAACCTTTCACTTTTGCAGATTAGTATTTTCCGATCTGTTTTGTAAATAAAGTTAAGTATAAAAAGCACAATGGTGGAGAATCGCAGGTCCAGCAGTATCTCTGAGGGGAATAAAACGTTGTAAGTTCAAAGTCTCATGACCTTTTGTCCATTCAAATGAAGAGTCAGTGAACTTGAAATGTAACTTTTTTTTCTCTTCACCGATGCCCTCAGAACTGCTGAGTTTCTCCAGCACTTTGTTTCTGGGGTTCAGATCTCCAGCACCTGCATTTTGTTGTTTGGTTATCGATCCTATGATTTGACTTGGGGAGTGAAAGGCAGCAACTGTGATCAACGAGGATAAAACTCCCCAACCATGGAACAAAAGCACAGTTCTTTATACTTTGCATTTCTTATTTACAGTCGTGTTTTGCAATTGAGCTAAGTGCAAGATGGCATACCAACTGCCTTGTCTCAAACCTGCTTCTCATCTTTGAGGACTAATCTGTCAGAGTTGTGTTTGCTCGCTTACTTTGAGATCACCGTTTTGAGTCGCAGTTCCATTTCCTGGGCCGGGCCCGGTTACCACATTGCAGTGGGGTGGGGAGCTTTGTGTCAGCTTGAAGTTTTTGTTAATAACAACATTGCGGGTTGAAGTTGACGGTTTTGACTAATATTGTGTTATCAAACTTGGAGGAAATCCTTCCGAATGTATTGATTTACTGGACTTAGCCTGTTTAAATGCAGTCCTGTTAGTAGTGCTGTAATATTCTAAGTTAAGAATCACACAACAACAAGTTATAGTCCGAGAGGTTTTATTGGAAGCACACTAGCTATCGGAGCGCCGCTCCTTCATCAGGTGATTGTGGAGGGCACAGCTCTATGACACAGAATTTATAGCAAACATTTGTAGTGTAATGTAACTGAAATTATACATTGAAAACTACCTTGATTGTCTGTTGAGTCTTTCATCTGTTCGAATACCATGATAGTTTCACTTCTTTCATGTGTAAATCACAAAACCTTTTTTTAAAAGTTGCATTCCTGACAGTGGCCCATCAAATCACTCATTGTATTAATCACTGCACAATTTCAACAAAGGAATGAAACTGGATGGACCACATTACATCCACCAATGCACTGGAAA
>NW_025206929.1:5810-7095 GCF_004010195.1 Chiloscyllium plagiosum | reverse complement strand
ATAATCAGTTAAAAATGGTATGTCAGCATGAGACGTGATTACAAAACAATGGTCGATGTATGGGCGAATAGATAAGAAGTTGTAAGAGAATGCAATCACTTGTATAACAGTAGGAAAACATCTGTTTTCCCAGTTGTACGGAGACACAGGAACAAACCCTAATTAAAGAGGTCATAAAGGTTAGAGTGGCCTCCGGAGAGGAATAAATGCTGATGAAGAAAAGATATGCCTAACGATGACGTGCAGTGGGATGACGTCAAACAAACTTATGGGGGCTAGAGATAGGCATTTGTCACGGACAAGGCCGGATAAACAGAAGTTGTGAGATCAGTCTTAGGGAAATGAGTGACGTTCGCTCAAATTGTATAAATTTTGAAAGTTTGTTGAATATGCTGTGTATTTTGTCTCTGCCTTATTTGGCATTAGACATTGCACCCACTTGCAAGTGAACAAAATAAAGGACACTACTGATTCAGATTTTTGTCTCGGGTTGCAATTGTTTCGTGAGTGAGCTTTGTTTCTCACAATTGGGGGCTCGTCCGGGATTTTCTTCCATCTCCAGGGGGAGTGGCTGGCCTTGGACACTGGGAAGACGCGTCCCGTTCCCCATTGAGGAGCGGTCTCGTGTCCCGGTTTGGTCTGCTCCCTTGGGCGACTGGTGTGAATCCTACAAGCGAGACATCTGAATCTGACAGTGATAGGAGCTCGATAGAAGATACATCGAAAAGGGGCCAGGCAACTCTGTGCACAGACCAAGGTAAGAAACCTGACTTTTAAGTATTGCCTTGGTGGCCGGGAAAAGAGGTATTTACTCGCTGAGGGACTAGCGAGGGCCCAGGGAAATGGGGGGTAGGCAGAGTAGCTGTCATGGAGTAAAGGAAGAAAGAGTCCCTGGTAACATTCCTCCTGAAAGTCCGTTGGGGAAGATGTTGCGGGATTGGACAAGTAATACTTGTACAAGGGCGAAAGATAAAAAGAAAATGATTAAATATTGTTGTTTAGTATGGACCAAAGAACCAGTCCTTCGTCCGGCTGACTTCTGGCCAAAGTATGGTTCGGACGAGGATTGGGTATGTCAGTATTTAGGTTTGTATGTGAATGGAAAACAACCTTTTAGGCAAGAGGAGGCGGACTATGCGTCCTGTTGGAAGGGCAGTTTGGGAATGATGGTAGTAAAGACAAAGGATTCCCCCTCTGCCCCACCTACTCCCTGGGATCCTCTTAACTGTTTGCCCTCCCCACCCCGTACCATAAAATCAGGTTAGGTGAACATGGGGAAGGAGGA
>NW_025206929.1:5398-5777 GCF_004010195.1 Chiloscyllium plagiosum | reverse complement strand
CTGCCCCACCTAGTCCCTGGGATCCTCTTAACTGTTTGCCCCCCCCGTACAATAAAATCAGGTTAGGTGAACATGGGGAAGGAGGAGAGACAGACAGACAGGGAACAGATGATTCACCAGAAGAGGACGAAGGGGCGGTGGATGGGGATGTTGTTGTTCCTGACCCTCAATCCTCAGCAAAAGAAAGGGAAGCTACAGTAGATGTGGAGGAGGCTTCCGGAAGGGAAGCTACAGTAGATGTGGAGGAGGCTTCCGGAGAATCTAAATCAAAGTCTAAGGGGGAAAAACAAAAGAAAAAGGGGAAGAACGTAACGACTTATCCCCTTCAGGAGGTACCCATAGAGGACAAAGAGATTGGGTTTGTAAGTGCCCCCCTCAC
>NW_025206929.1:0-5368 GCF_004010195.1 Chiloscyllium plagiosum | reverse complement strand
GGGAGGTACCCATACGGGACAAAGAGATTGGGTTTGTAAGTGCCCCCCTCACCAGTAGGGAGGTCAGAACATTTAAAACGGAAATGAAGGTCCTGGTTGAGGATCCAGTGGGGTTGTCTGATCAAATTGATCAATTTCTGGGGCCCAGTCTGTATACCTGGGCTGAGCTAATGTCTATTTTGAATATACTACTTACTGGGGAGGAAAGGGGACTTATACGAGGAGCTGCCATTAAAATATGGGACAAGGAACACCCGATTGGAGATGGGGATGCTGGACAGGGAGAGGTGAAGTTTCCCCTCAGAGACCCCCAATGGGAAAACCAAAACCCGGAGCTTAGAGAAGAAATGAGGGTTTTGAAAGACCTTATTCTAAAAGGAATAAGGGAGGCAGTTCCGAAGTCACAGAATTTGACGAAAGCCTTTGAAGTTAGACAGGAGAAAGATGCAATTCCGCTTATGAATTTTGATGAAGAATAAGGGTGTCAGAGGTTCCTGCGCTCGGGGACCCCCCAGGAACGCTTGATAAACTTGAAGGTGGGACCCTGTAGGAAAGAGGTCGTCTTCCTTGTAGATACGGGGGCAGCACAGTCATCGCTGAATTTTAAACCAAAGAAAGTAGAAATGTCGACACGGTCAATTACTGTTTAGGGAGTAAAAGGGGAGGGATTTACTGTTCCAGTATTTTAACCTATGATGATAGAAGGTCCTAAGGATAGGGTCACAGGGGAACTGTTGTATATCCCTGATATAGGAAGTAACGTACTAGGGAGCCGGGCCCTGAAATGTTTACCTCCAATTGATCTCTCTGGTCTCTGCTGCAAGGAAAAATCAATTGAAAAAATTGGCTTAATTTATTCCTCGCTTTCTCCCCTACATTCTCTGCCTCTCTCCCGACATGTGCTCTGCTTTCTTGCAAACCAATTATGCTCCTCAGCAAATTATTTTCATAGTTTTGCATTCTCAACCAAGGATCATTTACACACCTACCGGAACAAACTTGTTTTCTGATCACTGCAACTGTCTCTGGAGACATTAAATTTCTGATTCCTCACAGCGTCGGCAGCTGACATTTGTCATGAAGAAAAACATTTTAAGCTAACTCTTGTATCCACAATTGTCTGATGGCTGTTGTAAAATTGCTGAATACTCAGGGATTCAGTATTATATTCTTTGATCAACTTATATTTTTTAAATTGACCCCCCTTCAGACGAAGTGCCTGGGCGGCACGGTGGCACAGTTGTTAGCACTGCTGCCTCACAGAGTCAGAGACCCGGGTTCAATTCCAGCCTCAGGCAACTGCCTGTGTCTGCGTGGATTTCCTCTCGGTGCTTCGGTTTCCTCCCCCAGTCCAAAAATGTGCAGGTTAGGTGAATTATCCATAGTGATAGGTGAAGGGGTAAATGTAGGGGAGTGGGTCTGGGTGGGTTGTGCTTCGGCAGGTCAGTGTGGACTTGGTGGGCCGAAGGGCCATACTGTAAGTAATCTAATCTAATAGAAAGCAGTAGGTTGTTCTTCAAAACTTTCGCAGGAGGTTTGAAAGACCCTGCGGACAGACTGTGGGGGGAGGGGACGAGATAGGAACGTCAGTTCTCAATTTAGGTCAGCTATCTAAATTTTAGATTACAAATGGTTTTTGCATGTTATACACGAAGTGTCATCATGTTCTGGCGTCATCTTGAAACTGGAAATTAGAATATTGAATGGACAAGCAATTTACTACTGGAAACTTTCACATGTTTTGTGTTGATGCAACGGTTTTTAAAGAAAAAAATCTCTAAAATCTCAGAAAAATGCTGACATAATAGACACATTCAAACAACTTTGTTTTGTGACTGCTGTAGTCTGTTTTTGTTGTATTGTTCTGGCATGAACACATAGGAAGCCCCTCCATATAACTTACAGGAAGTGGCAGCAATTTTCCTTCACATTGTTGTATTCTGAATGAAACTTAATTAAGACACTCATTGGACTAAAGTTTACTTTTTGGTACTGCAGCCATTACTGGAACGTTCTCTGCCTCTGACTTTTCTATGGAAAACAAAGAACATGAAAGCATGGGAAGGAGTAATGAATGAAGACCACTGGCAATCTGTGGTCTGTGGAAGGCATGATGGAATAACCATAGTGGAATGCTCTTATACCCATTAGAGTAAGGCTACGGCTGAAAGGTCACGATGGATTGATGAGATAACCCAAGTAATAAAGCAAGTTTCTCTGTTAAGTCTTATTATGACGGGATTGGGACAATTCATATTTGGGACATGACATTAAAATATCTAATTAATAGTTAGTAGAGTCCGCTTGAGACGGGAGACTGTTGTAATGGCTGGAATAGTAAATATCTATCATGACAGGTTAGTCAGGAATGAAAAAAAACATTGTAGCCGAGTTAGCAAGAAATATCTAACCGTGACATTAGAATAACATTAAGTAGAATGTACAACGAAAGAGATAATGGGAACTACCATTGCTGGTTTATTGTGTAGCTAGTGTGATGTACTTCGATTAATATAGTTGGACATGCTGATAAGCTAACAGAAACATAATTAAAAAGAGATATAAAAATCCACAGACCCTGAGGTTCGTGGGCATTCGAGAATGTGCTTTATCAGTGTCATGATTTTTTGTTTGCAAATAAAAGACCCACATCTTGAAGAACTCTCTGCCTCTCCTGGTGACTATCTATATTTTCTGCACAGCATTTCCAGTGTCAAAGTTTCCATATTTGCAATTGTTATACAGCACAAACAAAGCGATTCGAAACAAACACTTGAATCTACACTTTGCATTCAGCCATTGAAAAAACTCAGATGAGACATCATCATAATAAATGCCTTACTCCTCTCTATTTGTATGGGATGTGCTAGGTGTGATATAAAATGCTAAATTAGAGTTTCAATGCAACGTTTTAACAAACTAAGTAATCGAGGCTTCAAATACTGAAATCTTGAATCTTCAGAGTTTTACTTTAAGTCCACACTCCTGCCCCATGACAAACAAAATCAACTATTGCAGTAATCGATCTCCAGTGTGACCAATTTAACAAAAGTAGCTAAACACAGGCTGCAGTACTGAATCCAGAGCCTTCAGCCATTCCAATAGCTGGCACACAATTGTAAATGGAGGCAAATGCTGTTTTAAATGACTAAATTTATCATGTCTAACCAAATGCAGGCTTGGTAAACTTGACAGTCTAAATTCTGATGGAGTTGGAAAACTGTGCTCTTCAAAATCTAAAACGGTCGTGCAAAAGTAAGTTTGATACAATATGTAACTATATGCAAATTTATGACAACATTTGTCTTTTGTGATCAATTGTGACCAATTGCAGATGTAGAAGTACTGACAAACTAAACATTGCCGTAAGTGATAGTTCTGGAAGACTATCTGGATGCACAACATAACTTCTCAAATCTCAAAGGCATCGCAAATTATGTTTTTTCTAAAGTGCAAATTATTGATGACTATTGCATTTGGAATAAAGGCAATCAATGGATAACCAACAATTCCTATGAAGTTATGCACGGATTTCCTTCTGCATGCATCCTGGAAACAAATAGAATACATAATTGCAGGCCATAGTTAATACATTATGGAAACTGTTGGTCTCTGCCTCCAAACAGTGCAAATTTCATAGAATTTGTTTGGTGATTTTTTTAAGCAAGACATTTCCAGTAATAATTTTTGAATTGTGGTGGAGCTCTGCTATTTGTATTGTGAGCTGGAGCCAGTGCTGCTGTGATGAGTGGTCTGGTGTGAATGTTGGATATTCAAGAATGTGTTGCCTAGTCACTAGTCAATTAATGGAATGGCCCAATCACAAGAGCTGACAGTGAAATCAGAGTGAAGGCAGAGCAGCAAACCTTTTCTTTTCCACCATTTTCCAGATTTGCTGGCCTGTGGCCTGGCTTGCCCACCTCTGACAATGTGGTGTAATTGTCGGGAAGGAAGTGGGGCTTTACCCCTGGGTTTCTCTCCACTTTGCCAACCTTTCCATGTCCCAGACCACAGCCAGTTGACTGGGAAAATTTAGCCCTGTATGTCGAGACAGTATCCAAAGATCGGTACAGGGCAAAATGGAAACTTCATTACCCTTCTATATTTGAAATTTGAGTTATTTATTTGAGATATTTATGGACTGTACAATCAGTATAAAGCGTTGGAAAAATGGATTTATTGCATCCTTATTTCTCTTTCTTTGCTTCCATACTTCCGTTTCAGTCTAGAGACCTTGGAGGGTATGTTCATAGGTCCATAGAATCATAGTTGAGACGCAGGTAGATAGGATAGTGAAGAAGGTTTTTGGTATGCTTTCCTTTATTGTTCAGAGCATTGAGTATCGGAGCTGGGAGGTAATGTTGCAGTTGTAAAGGACATTGGTGAGGCCATTTTTGGAATATTATGGGCAATTCTAGTCTCCTCCCTATCTGAAATATGTTGTGAAACTTGTAAGAGTTCAGAAAATATTTACAAGGATTTTGCTGGGGTTGGAGAGTTTGATCTATAGGGAGAGGCTGGATAGGCTGGGACTGTTTTTCCTGGAGCGTTGGAGGCTGAGGGATAACCTTTTAGATGTTTATAAAACCATGAGAGGCACGGATGAGATAAATAGAGAAAATAATTTCCCTGGGTTGGGAGAGTCCAGAACGAGAGGGAATAGGTTTAAGATGAGAAGGTGGAAATTTAAAAGGGACCTATGCCGCAAATTTCTCATGCAAAGCATGGTGCATGTTCGGAATGAGCTGCCTGAGGAAGTGATTGAGGCTGGTACAATTACAACAATTGAGACACATCTGGATGAGTGCATGAATAGAAAGGTTTCAGAGGGACATGGGCCAATTGCTGGCAAATGGGATTAGATTAATTTAGAATATTTGGTCGGCATGGACAAGTTGGACTAAAGGGTCTGATTCCATGCTGTACATCTCTACGAACTCTATGACTCTTGTCCTACAAACTACCGTTGATTGTTTCATTGAAATAAATCAGTATCAACTGTAATTATTAAAAGTGTATAAACAATGCTTTTAGTGTGAATGTTGATGTTATCTTAAAATGATTTAGTAGCAATTTTATGACCATTAAATCTCTGAAAACCTTGACAGGCAGATAGTAATTTGTGTTCTCGAGAAATCAAGGGAGTCATCAGAAAATAAGTTTGCTACAATATGTGACGAGGTTTTGCTTCATTCGGAGTACAAGAAAACGAAAGGCAATGGCTGGTGAGCTGGCAGTTAGGGATTCCTCACGAAAACATCAGATAACAGTGCAGTGAGCACTTCTGCAGACCATACCAATAACAGCACTGCCTTCTAATATTTGTATTATTTCTTGTGCTTCACAGTTTCCTTAAAAAAATTGTGTC
>NW_025206928.1:11448-12241 GCF_004010195.1 Chiloscyllium plagiosum | reverse complement strand
TTGGGTTAACTTAACATTGCATATTAGGGCTTCAGTTTTTTTCCATTGCAATCTGGTATGCATGTGGAGCTCCATTTTATTTTATTCTAAGACCGTCCCATATTTATTCATATCGAGTGGATTAACATCTGTGTTAAAATGGCAGGTGAAAGAATTTTATGTGGACGTGTTGACAAGAGTGAACAGAGGGAAACTAAACTGCCAATGTAGATCCAGATTATAGACAGGGTGAAAACAGACTGTTCATTCACACTTAGCATCTATGCCTTTCAGTGGCATTGAAGCACTGTACCAGTATATTTTAAATCAAAGCAACAAAGGATGAGAAATAGAATTTTTATTACCACTTTCCCCTCCCCGAAGATGATGGGGATAAGCTTGACTTTGGATGATACAGTAGTGTAGACAATATTAATATAGCTGTCCATTATACACCTCTCCCATTCTGGTAAAAACAATGACTGCAGATGCTGGAAAGAATTTTTATTACCACTTTCCCCTCCCCGAAGATGATGGGGATAAGCTTGACTTTGGATGATACAGTAGTGTAGACAATATTAATATAGCTGTCCATTATACACCTCTCCCATTCTGGTAAAAACAATGACTGCAGATGCTGGAAACCAGATTCTGGATCAGTGGTGCTGGAAGAGCACAGCAATTCAGGCAGCATCCGAGGACAGGCAAAATCGACGTTTCGGGCAAAAGCCATTCATCAGGAATATTCCTGATGAAGGGCTTTTGCCCGAAACGTCGATTTTGCCTGTCCCCGGATGCTGCCTGAATTGCTGTG
>NW_025206928.1:7308-7873 GCF_004010195.1 Chiloscyllium plagiosum | reverse complement strand
TTACGGGGCATCACCAGGAGTGTGTCAGTATTTACAGGGTCTTTCCAGGAGTGTGTCAGTATTTAGGGTGTGTTTCCAGGAGTGTGCCAGTATTTACGGTGTGTTTCCAGGAGTGTGTCCGTATTTACAGGGCGTTTCCAAGAGTCTGTCAGTATTTACAGGGTGCGTTGAGGAGTGTGTCAGTATTTACAGGGTGAGTCCTGGAGCGTGTCAGTATTTAAGGGGTGTTCCCAGGACTGTGTCAGTATTTACGGGGCATCACCAGGAGTGTGTCAGTATTTACAGGGTCTTTCCAGGAGTGTGTCAGTATCTACGGGCTGTTTCCAGGAGTGTGCCAGTATTTACGGTGTGTTTCCAGGAGTGTGTCCGTATTTACAGGGCTTTTCCAAGAGTGTGTCAGTATTTACAGGGCGTGTCGAGGAGTGTATCAGTATTTACAGGGCGTGTCGAGGAGTGTGTCAGTTTTTACAGGGCGTGTCGAGGAGTGTGTCAGTATTTACAGGGTGTGTCGAGGAGTGTGTCAGTATTTACAGGGTGAGTCGAGGAGTGTGTCAGTATTTAGAGA
>NW_025206928.1:4325-6604 GCF_004010195.1 Chiloscyllium plagiosum | reverse complement strand
TATTTACAGGGCGTCACCAGGAGTGTGTCAGTATTTACAGGGTCTTTCCTGGAGTGTGTCAGTATTTACAAGGTCTTTCCAGGAGAGTGTCAGTATTTACAGAGCATCACCAGGGACGTGTCAGTATTTACAGGGCATCACCAGGGACGTGTCAGTATTTACAGGGCATCACCAGGGGCGTGTCAGTATTTATGGAGCGTCACCAGGGGTGTGTCAGTATTTACGGGGCATTTCCAGGAGTGTGTCCGTATTTACAGGGCGTCACCAGGAGTGTGTCAGTATTTATGGAGTGTTTCCAGCAGTGTGTCAGCATTTATGGAGTGTGTCCAGCAGTGTGTCAGCATTTACAGGGCCTCACCAGGAGTATGTCAGTAATTACAGGTTGTTTCCAGGAGTGTGTCCGTATTTATAGGGTGTTCCCAGGCGCATGTCAGTATTTACAGGGTGTTCCCAGGAGCGTGTCAGTATATACGGGGCGTCACCAGGAGTGTGTCAGTATTTACAGGGTCTTTCCTGGAGTGTGTCAGTATTTACAAGGTCTTTCCAGGAGAGTGTCAGTATTTACAGAGCATCACCAGGATCGTGTCAGTATTTAGGTTGTTACCAGGAGCGCGTCAGTATTTACAGGGCATCACCAGGGGCGTGTCAGTATTTACGGGGTGTTTCCAGGGGTTTGTCACTATTTATGGGACGTCACCAGGAGTGTGTTAGTATTTACAGGCACTTTCCAGGAGTGTGTCAGTATTTGCAGAGTCTTTCCAGGAGTGTGTCAGCATTTACGGTGTGTTTCCAGGAGTGTGTCAGTATTTATGGGGTGTTTCCAGGAGTGTGTCAGTATTTACAAGGTCTTTTCAGGAGAGTGTCAGTATTTACAGGGCATCACCAGGAGTGTGTCAGTATTTAGGTTGTTACCAGGAGCGCGTCAGTATTTACAGGGCATCACCAGGTGCGTGTCAGTATTTACAGGGTGTTTCGAGGAGTGTGTCAGTATTTATGGGATGTCACCAGGAGTGTGTCACTATTTACGGGCACTTTCCAGGAGTGTGTCAGTATTTACAGAGTCTTTCCAGGAGTGTGTAAGTATTTAGGGGTTGTTTCCAGGAGTGTGTCAGTTTTTACAGGGTGTTTCCAGGAGCGTGCCAGTATTTACAGGGTGTCACCAGGTGTGTGTCAGTATTTATGGGGTGTTTCCAGCAGTGTGTCAGTATTTACAGGATGTTTCCAGCAGTGTGTCAGCATTTACAGGGCGTCACCAGGAGTGTATCAGTATTGACGGGGCGACACCAGAACTGTATCAGTATTTCTGTAGCGTCACCAGGATTGTGTCAGTATTTACACGATGTTTCCAGCAGTGTGTCAGCATTTACAGGGCGTCACCAGGAGTGTGTCAGTATTTATGGGGTGTTTCCAGGAGTGTGTCAGTATATACGGGGCGTCACCAGGAATGTGTCAGTATTTACAGGGTCGTGTCAGTATTTACAGGGCATCACCAGGAGCGTGTCAGTATTTAGTTTGTTTCCAGGGGCGTCAGTATTTACGGCGTGTTTCCAGGAGTCTGTCAGTATTTATGGGACGTCACCAGGAGTGTTTCACTATTTACGGGGACTTTCCAGGAGATTGTCAGTATTTACAGAGTCTTTCCAGGAGTGTGTGAGTATTTACAGTGTGTTTCCAGGAGTGTGTCAGTATTTAGGGAGTGTTTCGAGGAGTGTGTCAGTATTTACAGGGTCTTTCAGGGCGTGTGTCAGTATTTACAGTCTTTCCAGGAGTGTGTCAGTATTTATGGAACGTCACCAGGAGTGTGTCAGTATTTACAGGGTGTTTCCAGGAGTGTGTCAGTATTTACAGGGTGTGTCGAGGAGTGTGTCAGTATTTACAGGGTGAGTCCAGGAGTGTGTCAGTATTTACAGGGTGTCACCAGGAGTGTGTCAGTATTTACAGGGTGTTTCCAGCAGTGTGTCAGCATTTACAGGATGTCACCAGGTGTGTGTCAGTATTTACAGGTTGTTTCCAGGAGCGTGTCAGTACTTACAGGGCATCACCAGAAGCGTGTCAGTATTTACAGGACATCACCAGGGGTGTGTCAGTATTTACCGATGTTTCCAGGCGTCGATCAGTAATTACAAGGTTTTTCCAGGAATGTGTCAGTATTTACAAAGTCTTTCCAGGAGCGTGTCACTACTTTACAAGGCGTCACCAGGAGTGTGTCAGTATTTATAGGTTGTTTCCAGGAGCGTGTCAGTACTTACAGGGCATCACCAGGGGTGTGTCAGTATTTA
>NW_025206928.1:0-4083 GCF_004010195.1 Chiloscyllium plagiosum | reverse complement strand
GTGTGTCAGTATTTATGGAGTGTTTCCAGCAGTGTGTCAGCATTTATGGAGTGTGTCCAGCAGTGTGTCAGCATTTACAGGGCCTCACCAGGAGTATGTCAGTAATTACAGGTTGTTTCCAGGAGTGTGTCCGTATTTATAGGGTGTTCCCAGGCACATGTCAGTATTTACAGAGCATCACCAGGGACGTGTCAGTATTTACAGGGCATCACCAGGGGCGTGTCAGTATTTATGGAGCGTCACCAGGGGTGTGTCAGTATTTACGGGGCATTTCCAGGAGTGTGTCCGTATTTACAGGGCGTCACCAGGAGTGTGTCAGTATTTATGGAGTGTTTCCAGCAGTGTGTCAGCATTTATGGAGTGTGTCCAGCAGTGTGTCAGCATTTACAGGGCCTCACCAGGAGTATGTCAGTAATTACAGGTTGTTTCCAGGAGTGTGTCCGTATTTATAGGGTGTTCCCAGGCACATGTCAGTATTTACAGAGCATCACCAGGGACGTGTCAGTATTTACAGGGCATCACCAGGGGCGTGTCAGTATTTATGGAGCGTCACCAGGGGTGTGTCAGTATTTACGGGGCATTTCCAGGAGTGTGTCCGTATTTACAGGGTGTCACCAGGAGTGTGTCAGTATTTATGGAGTGTTTCCAGCAGTGTGTCAGCATTTATGGAGTGTGTCCAGCAGTGTGTCAGCATTTACAGGGCCTCACCAGGAGTATGTCAGTAATTACAGGTTGTTTCCAGGAGTGTGTCCGTATTTATAGGGTGTTCCCAGGCGCATGTCAGTATTTACAGGGTGTTCCCAGGAGCGTGTCAGTATTTACGGGCTTCACCAGGAGTGTGTCAGTACTTACAGGGTGTTTCCAGGAGTGTGTCAATATTTACAGGGCGTCACCAGGAGTGTGTCAGTATTTACGGGTTGTTTCCAGGGGCGTTTCAGTATTTACAGGGCGTCACCAGGAGTGTGTCAGTATTTACAGGACATCACCAGGAGTGTGTCAGTATTTACAGGGCATCACCAGGGGTGTATCAGTATTTACAGGGCTTCAACAGGAGTGTGTCAGTATTCCCAGGGTACTTCCAGGCGTGTTTCAGTATTTCCAGAGAGTTTCGAGGAGTCTGTCAGTATTTACGGGGTGTTTCCAGGAGCGCTTCAGCATTTACAGGATATCACCAGGTGTGTGTCAGTATTTACAGGTTGTTTCCAGGAGCGTGTCAGTACTTACAGGGCATCACCAGGAGCGTGTCAGTATTTACAGGACATCACCAGGGGTGTGTCAGTATTTACCGATGTTTCCAGGCGTCGATCAGTAATTACGAGGTTTTTAAAGGAATGTGTCAGTATTTACAAAGTCTTTCCAGGAGCGTGTCACTACTTTACAAGGCGTCACCAGGAGTGTGTCAGTATTTATAGGTTGTTTCCAGGAGCGTGTCAGTACTTACAGGGCATCACCAGGGGTGTGTCAGTATTTACAGGGTGTTTTCAGGCGTGTGTCAGTATTTCCAGGGTGTTTCCAGGCGTGTGTCAGTATTTCCAGGGTGTTTCCAGGCGTATTTCAGTGTTTCCAGGAGTCTGTCAGTATTTACAGGGTGTTTCCAGGAGCATGCCAGTATTTACAGGGCATCACCAGGGGCGTGTCAGTATTTATGGAGCATCACCAGGAGTGTGTCAGTATTTACAGGGTCTTTCCAGGAGTGTGTCAGTATTTACAGGGTGTGTCGAGGAGTGTGTCAGTATTTAAAGGGCTTCACCAGCAGTGTGCCAGTATTTATGGGAAGTCACCAGGAGTGTGTCAGAATTTACAGGGTGTTTCCAGGAGTGTGTCAGCATTTACAGGATGTCACCAGGAATGTGTCAGTATTTACAGGTTGTTTCCAGGAGCGTGTCAGTACTTACAGGGCATCACCAGGAGCGTGTCAGTATTTACAGGACATCACCAGGGGTGTGTCAGTATTTACCGATGTTTCCAGGCGTCGATCAGTAATTACAAGGTTTTTCCAGGAATGTGTCAGTATTTACAAAGTCTTTCCAGGAGCGTGTCACTACTTTACAAGGCGTCACCAGGAGTGTGTCAGTATTTCCAGGGTGTTTCCAGGCATGTGTTAGTATTTCCAGGGTGTTTCTAGGCGTGTGTCAGTATTTCCAGGGTGTTTCCAGGCATGTGTTAGTATTTCCAGGGTGTTTCTAGGCGTGTGTCAGTATTTCCAGGGTGTTTCCAGGCATGTGTTAGTATTTCCAGGGTGTTTCTAGGCGTGTGTCAGTATTTCCAGGGTGTTTCCAGGCATGTGTTAGTATTTCCAGGGTGTTTCTAGGCGTGTGTCAGTATTTCCAGGGTGTTTCCAGGCATGTGTTAGTATTTCCAGGGTGTTTCTAGGCGTGTGTCAGTATTTCCAGGGTGTTTCCAGGCGTGTGTCAGTATTTCCAGGGTGTTTCCAGTCTGACAGGGGAGTCGCGGAGGGAGTGGTCTCTACGGACAGCTGATAGGGGAGGGGAGGGAAATATATCCTTGGTGCTGGGGTCTGTTTGGAGGTGGCGGAAATGACAGCGGATGATGCACTGTACATGGAGATTGGTGGGGTGGTAGGTGAGGACCAGTGGGGTTCTGTCCTGGTGGCGGTTGGAGGGGCGGGGCTCAAGGGCGGAGGAGCGGGAAGTGGAAGAGATGCGGGACGGCGGATGATACGCTGTACATGGAGATCCTCTTACAAGGTCACCAGGAGTGTGTCAGAATTTACAGGGCGTCACCAGGAGTGTGTCTGTATTTATGGGGTATTCCCAGGTGCAAGTCAGTATTTACAGGGTGTTCCCAGGAGCATGTCAGTATTTACGGGTTGTCTCCAAAAGTGTGTCTGTATTTACAGGACTTCACCAGGAGTGTGTCAGTACTTACAGGGTGTTTCCGGGAGTGTGTCAATATTTACAGGGTGTTTCCGGGAGTGTGCCAGTATTTGCAGGGTCTTTTCAGGAGTGTGGCAGTATTTACAGAATCTTTTCAGGAGTGTGTCAATATTTACAGGGTGTTTCCGGGAGTGTGTCAGAATTTACAGGGCGTCAGCAGGAGTGTGTCAGAATTTACAGGGCGTCAGCAGGAGTGTGTCAGAATTTACAGGGCGTCACCAGGAGTGTGACTGTATTTATGGGGTATTCCCAGGCGCATGTCAGTATTTACAGGGTGGTCCCAGGAGCATGTCAGTATTTACAGGGTGTTCCCAGGAGCGTGTCAGTATTTGCAGGGCGTGACCAGGAGTGTGTCAGTATTTACGGGTTATCACCAGGAGTGTCAATACTTACAGGGTATTTCCAGGAGCGTGCCAGTATTTGCAGGGTCTTTTCAGGAGTGTGGCAGTATTTACAGAATCTTTTCAGGAGTGTGTCAGTATGTACGGGGTGTCACCAGGAGTGTGTCAGTATTTACAGGGTGTTTCCAGGAATGTGTCAGTATTTATGGAGCATCACCAGGAGTGTGTCAGTATTTACGGGGTGTTTCCTGGAGCATGTCAGTATTCACAGAGTGTTTTCAGGATTGCGTCAGTAGTTATGGACTGTCACCGGGCGCATGCCATTATTTACAGGGCATCAGCAGGCGAGTGTCAGTATTAACAGGGTGTTTCCAGGAGTGTGTCAGTATTTACAGGATGTTTCCAGGAGTATGTCAATATTTACAAGGTCTCTCCAGGAGGGTGTCAGTATTTACGGGGTGTTTCCAGCAGTGTGTCAGTATTTATGGGGCGTCACCAGGTGTGTGTCAGTACTTACAGGGTGCTTCCAGCAGTGTGTCAGTATTTACAGGTGTTTCCAGGAGCGTCAGTATTTACAGGGTCGTTCCAGAAGTGTGTCAGTATTTACAGGGTCTCACCAGGAGTGTGTCAGTATTTATGGGAAGTTACCAGGAGTGTGTCAGTATTTATGGGAAGTTACCAGGAGTGTGTCAGTATTTACAGGGTGTTTCCAGGAGCAGGTCAGTATTTACAGGGCATCACTAGGTTGTGTGTCAATATTTATAGGGCGTCACCAGGAGTGTGTCAGTATTTACAGGGCATGTCGAGGAGCATGTCAGTATTTACAGGGCGAGTCCAGGAGCGTG